>NC_081569.1:35242262-35351947 GCF_022355385.1 Mustela nigripes | reverse complement strand
ACTTGATAGTAACCAGGCTTTCAATATCCTGATAGTGCTTTTTTCTCATGCCTGGGCTAACCGGCCAGTTCTGCTTCTGTAAGATTGCTTTGTCTGCTTTCGCACGCGAGTCCCCTGACCCAATCCACTGACGCCAAGTATGCCTGTTCAAACTATCAATCAATCAGCTCAGCCCCACCCGAAACTTGTTTGTATCTGTCTATAAAAATCCTGCACCAACCCAGCTCCGGACCTCTCGCGTTATCGGCAACGAGTGGCGCAGAGGTCCAGGTTCGAACCTGCAATAAATGACCCTTGCTGATTGGCTTTGACTCACGTCTCTGGTGGTCTTTTAAGGTGGGGGTAATACTCTATTGGCATTTCATTTAACATCCCTAATTATATTTAGGCATGTGTTTTACTATTCTAAAGATTCTATGCATTTCCTAAAGTTTATAACATGTTGATAGATCATCATTTGATATTGTGATTATGGAAATGTTACGTGTCACAGAAGTAACCTGATTTTCTTGCCAGTTAAATTGTAAATTCTCATCTCATCAGCTCTTTACCATATACATTCTGAGTTTTTGTCATTTGTAATTGTTTTAATTCTCTTTTAAGACAAATTCTGTCTTAAAGGAAATTCATATGGGAGACTTTCAGGACAAATACAGGTCTTTGATATGTTAAAATCCTGGGAACTGAACTGGGTAAAAATTTACGGAAGTAAGGGCTACTACATTCAGACTAAACCAGAATTAGTAACATGGGACTAGATGAACTGAAAAGTTGTAATGTTGTGTCTCTTAATGTTTTAAACATTACTGGTTCTGTAATGTTTGCTCCTCTAGACTAGGGAAACTTTTTCCTAAGTTACCTGTAACTTATAGAGATGTAAAGGTATTCATTTGTATACGAATCAAGGCAATCAACTCCTCTCTATCTGAACCCTCTGAAACCAAAAGGGCTCAATAAATATTCTTTCTTCCATGGCAATAAGGCATTTGCATAAGTTCAATAAGAATCTGTTCTCTTAGGACACCATTGGAAATTGGTTATTTTACCACGGCTTTGACTGGAATGTCATATTTGAAAAGACTCAGATATGACCAGACAGTTTAAGGAACAAAGGTTGACTTTATGAAACCTGGAGCCATAAAGCCCCTTGGAACTGTTAACCTGATTCTTTACTCACCAGGTGAGTAAAGAATGTCACTCCCTGGTAGGTGCAGATCCTCATGATACTTTGAGAACCTCAAGAACCGGCAGGTATTGCAGGCATGTATGATGACAAGTACGTGGCTTGGCTTCTGGCCTGGAGAGACTACTAAAAAGTTCAGCCTAGAGATTCCTTATAAGAAGTTCCAGTGATGAGGGAGCGCGAGGCTGGCTGAAGACAAAGCAAAAGCTGGCACCTTGCATGGCCTCTCCGTCCACTCCCCCTCAATCCTATGTGTAGCATTCCTCAGGCAGCCCTGACTGCCATGAACAATAAGCAAATAGATAACTTGCAGGGATCACAATCCTGCAAGACAGGAGTCTCCCTGGGCTTACAAATGTCCTAAATCTCACTAACAAAGACGATTAATAGCAGGATTATGACATCCCACCAAAAAGTCTCCCAACTATCTTAATGTTAATGGCTGACCTAAAGATGACATTGATCAAGGGGCAAGGGCAAGGCCTCCAGTGTCCTGGTACTTTGTAGGCCCTCTTTAGCATATGAAAACTCCATTGAAACCTTCCTTCCCCTCACCTTTCCCCAATGGCAGGGTACATAATCTGCCATCCCTCACAACCCAGGGCAGCTCTTCCTGCCCACGGGTCCTGTCCCTGTGCTTTAATATACCACCATTTTGCACCAAAGATGTCTCAAGAATTCTTTCTTGTCATCAGCTCCTGACCTCAGCCCACCAAACCTCACCTAGGAAAAATTATGTTTTAATAACACACCTTTATGGATGTTAAATTCTAAATTTGATTGTTTTTAAATGCTTGTTTACCTAAGCTAAACAGCTAAACAGCTTAAGGTAAACTTCACAGAAGTTACACAATAACTCAATCTTGCCTTTGCAACATGATCTTGCCTTTGCCAGTCAGTCATCCCTAGACAAACAGTTTTACTGAGTGCCCCAGCATTGGCCATCCCAGATGTTACCAAGCCCTTCCACTTGTATGTGGATGAAAAGACAGGGGTGGCTAAAGGAGTTTTGACTCAGACTCTGGGGCCTTGGCAAAGGCCAATAGCCTATCTTAGCAAAAAACTAGATCTAGTAGCAGCTGGGTTCCCCCTTGCCTCTGCATAATTGCTGCCACAGCCTTCTGGTCAAAGATGCAGATATATTTACAGAAATGGACTAAATTAGACTATGAAGGGGATTGGGCTAAGACTAGAACAGGAAAATTAATTCTACCTCAAAGACTGGTAAGAAAATTAGAAAGCCAAATACATCAGGGCACTCATTTGGGGACATGCAAGCTTAAAGAGTTTATGGTCAAGCAGTTCCAGGTTTGTAAATTAGGGCATATGGCTCAAGATATGGTTGATAGATGTACTCAATGTCAGGCGGTAAATGCAGGAGGAACTAGAATGGAAAGAGGGAAAAGAGAAAGAGGTAAGGAACTAGGAATTTATTGGGAAATAGATTTTACAGAGATGAAACCAGGAAAATATGGGCACAAGTATATATTAGTTTTTGTAGATACCTTTTCAGGCTGGGTAAAGGCTTTTTCTGCCGAACATGAGATGGCAGGAATGGTAACAAAAAGCTACTAGAGGTTTGGGTCACCTCTTGCAATCGGGTCAGACAATGGCCCTGCGTTTGTGAGTTCAGTTTCACAAGTATTGGCCAAAGCCATAGGCACTAATTGAAAACTACATTGTGCCTACCGGCCCCAGAGCTTGGGGCAAATAGAAAGAATGAATAGGACTCTTGAAGAGACCTTGACAAAGTTAATTCTGGAGACTGGCAGTGGGTGGGTAGATTTCCTTCCCTTTGCCCTCCTCAGGGCGTAATGTACACCCTACTTAAATAAGGTGATCCCATTTGAAATAATGTTTGGGAGACTACCCCCCCCGCCGCCCTTGATTACAAGAGGTTGCTATAACAGAAATGACTGATCAGTTTGTACTCCAGTCACTGCAGGTATTACAGTCTGTCTAGCCCACACAGGGATCCTAACTGCCCACACTGAGACGGAGACTGAGCTGGAACCACATCCTTACCAACCCAGGGACTTGGTTTGGATGCACTGCCGCCAAGTGGAAAACTTGGAGCCTCACTGGAAGGGACCCTACATCATGATCCTGATCACTCCCACTGCTCTCAAGGTCGGCGGGATTACTCCCTGGGTCCACTACACCTACGTCCGGCCAGCCGACCTGCATGCTATTCTCAAGGACTTTGTTCCAGAATGGAAAAGTCAGCCCGACAAGGACAACTCCCTAAAGCTAAGACTGCGCTGTTCTCATGTACCCCACTAATGTTACTTATACTGTGCCCTCTTCTTACACCAGTGTGGGGAATAGAAAGTAACCCTCATTATCCCCCTTCTCCTCTTTACCTTTTGGCTCTGCATTAGACAGAGTCAGTACAGTTCAACCCATGGTACTCAGACAGCAATACCAACCACCGGACTTTGTTACTGAGCAGCTTGGACCCATGATTGGGTCCTTCCTTAGGTTCCTCTGAGAAGGGGAAATGTGGAGGCCAAGAAAAACAAGACTGTACCCACCGTGAGTCAAGCCCTGCCATCAGTGCAGCCATCTTGATGTTTCAGATTATCACAAAATATTTCTTGGGTTCTGACCTACTCAGGTTAGCACTTTAAACAGTTTCTCTCTCCTTTAATGATTGATTTTAACCCCTGGATTCAGCTGTCTCCGTCTTTCGTAACTCCCCTACACATTCCTTAAATGATCAATGTTGACCTAAGTAGGTAGGGACAACTCTACGCCCCTACTCAGCAGGAAGAAGTTACAGAAGATGAGACCTTCCACCTCCAACAACCTTAAAGATTTAAGGGTCAAAATTGTTCATGGGGAAATATGGAGGCTGAGAAAATTAAGGCCATCCCACCTCAAGTTTAGCTGATGTGGGAAACAGAGGGAAAAGAAAATCATTAAAATTCCTCACCTATTGACAAGCCCTTGAAACAGACAGACTGGCTGGACTTAACTGCCCTCACCTTGAGATTTTGCTAAGGACAATCCTAGCCTGACCGACCCCCTACCCCAGCAAGTCGGACCAGAATCCTCTAAGTCTACTTTAATAATTCCTTTAGGAAACTTTATCTCTAAACCTCCAAAATAGTGTGGAGAATCATTCCCAAGTATATGACCCACTGATACACATCTAAAGGGTCTCACAAGAAGATTTTTATTATTGGTAATGAGTAAACTTTTCCTCAGACAACAGCTAGCCCCTCAAGATCCTGGAGACATCGCTTCCAAAATTCCTTAGAGAATTATCTATGGTTATCATCCATAACCTCCTTTGTCCTCACCCACCGCTGAGTCCACCCCTACTCTGCCTTTAAAAACTCTGACTATAATCTGGCTTGGGGTCCAAGTCCCTACACTGCTGTGTTGTGTATACTTGGGCCTAAACTTAAGCTTGTCAAATAAACCCTCGTGTGATTGCATCGGTGTTTGGCTTCTTGGTGGTCTCTCAGATGTGAAAACTCGGGCATAACAGAGAAGGCTTTTCCAACCTCATCAAGAACTAGGTCCTTTCCCAATGCTCATGTCCCAGCAATAGAAGTCAGATTAGCAACTTCCTTTTAGAGGCTCTCAATTTATGCATCAACTTTGTTTTGTGATGAAATGTGAAAAAATATGGAGAGATTGTTACTTCTGAGAGATTTACATATACCTGTTTCTAAAAGAATAATGATAAAAATATATAAAATTTACCATCTCAACCATTTTTAAGTGTACAGATCAATTTGATACATATATTCATATTGCTGTGCAACAGATCTCCAGAATGTTTTCATCTCACAAAATGAAAACTATGCCCATTAAAAAACTCCCAACTTTTCCCTCTCCTCAGCCCCTGACATTCTGTCTGTATGAATATGACTACCTTAGATACCACATATAAGTGGAATCATACAATATTTGTCTTTTTGTGACTGACTGACTTCATTTCACATTTATCCTCTGTGTTCAGCCATGTTATAGCAGGTGATAAAATTTACTTCCTTTTTAAGGCTGAATAATAGTCCACTGTACATGTAATGCAACACTTTGTTTATTGGCTTATTTGTCAATGTACCCTTGGGTTTCTTCCATCTCTTGGTTTTTGTGAATAAAGAGACTATGAATATGGGTGTGCAGATATTTTTTTTTAGATCCTTCTTTCAACTCTGGGTAAGTACCCAGAAGTGGGATTGCTGTAGCATGTGGTAACTCTACTTTTAATTTTTTTGGGAAACTCCACACTGCTTTCCACAGTGGTTGCATTGTTTTATATTCCCATCAACAGTGCATAAGGGTTCCAAATCCTCACCAGTATTTATTAGTATTTTTTGATAGTAGCCATCCAAATGGGTGTGAGTTGACATATGATTGTGGTTTTGATTTATATGGCTCTAATGATTAGTGATGTTGAGCATCTTTTCATATGCTTGTTGGCCATTTGTAAACCATCTTTGGAAAAATGTCTATTCAAGTCCTTTACCCATTTTTAATAGGTTTATTTGTTGTTGCTGAATTGCAGTTCTCTCTCTCTCTCTCTTTTTTAAGATTTGTTTATTTATTAGAGAGAGAGAGAGCAGAGGGGAGAGGCAGAAAGAGATGGGGAGAGAGAATCTCAAGCAGACTCCCCACTGACAGCAGAGCCTGACAGAGGGCTGATTTCATGGTTGGGAGATCATGACCTAAGCTAACATCAAGAGTCAAATGTTTAACCCAGGTGCCCCTGAAGGAGTTCTTTATATGTTGTGAATATTAATCTTTTCTCAGTTATATAATTGCAAATATTTTCTCCCATTCTGTAGGTTGTTTTTCACTCTGTTGATTATGTCCTTTGATTACACCTACCTCTTTTTTGAAGATAAGCTTCTATGCTAAGTATAAGAAAAGCTTCTCAGATTAGAGCTTATTACCTATCCTTGGTATAGCTCTACTACATTTAACTATCACTTAATTAAGATCTTTAAAAACAGGTACAGTGGTCTATTCAACTCAGTATTCATAGTGCCTAGATCAATATTTGATTAAAATAAAAATTAAATTAGTTTCCCCCTTATATTTATGTTTTCTTCACCCAGAGTCACTTTTCTTTTTTTGTTGTTGTTGTTGGGGCTTTCAGAGAAGGCCATTTCATCAGTTTATCCTTGAGTAGGATGGTTCCAGCATGGAGGACTATTAGGAATGGGAAATGGTCACCATCAATTTCTACTGGCAAAGCATTTTCTAAAGATTGCCAAGTCTTTAGGGTCAGGCATAAGGGGTACCAAAATGGTACAGGGATCATAAAGAGCATTGAACAGAAGTTTGATTTGGATTAACTCAAGAGAAGCTACTTACATAGGATGTGATCTTGGGTTTTGGGCAAATCATTTTGTCTTTCAGGCAGTTATTTCCCTGATTTTAAAGTGAAAGTTTTGGGGTGTCTTGGTGGTGGGGTTGGTTAACTGTCTGAATCTTGGTTTCAGAACAGGCTGTGATCACAGGGTCTTGAGATTAAGTCCCATGTCAGGCTCTGTGCTCAGCATGGAGTCTGCTTAAGACTCTCTTTCTCTCAAATAAATATAAATCTTATAAAAAATAAAATGAAAGTTTTGAGCTCTAGGTCTCTTTCAGTTTTCATGATTAATCTATAATTCTCATAGGCATTTCCTAATTGTTCATGGAATTGAAGTGCCAACTTGCTTTTTCATCAGATTTGTTATTCTAGGAATTCTTAAATTTATATGTAATCTTTATTTTACATTTCTGAACAGGAAAAAGCCAAAGTTGCTAGGGCAACTGTTATCTCTTAGTAATCGTAATATGAATTTTAGCAATATTTATGATATAGCACCCCTTTATATAAGGACACTAATATTATTTAATTTATTTTATTTAATAGCTCCTGGTCCAGTAGATTTGCAATGGGTGTAGAGGCTAATAAATTAATACTAATTATGGCAATATTTTTGTTTCTTTATTGACTCTGGCAAACACTAATCGTGATTTTGCACTAGATTAGGATTTGCCTACTTACTTTACAGATTTTAAAGCGACTGGAGGGACTGGTTAAAAGTTTCCATACAGGGGTGCCTAGATGGCTCAGTTGGTTAAGTGACTGCCTTTGGCTCAGTCATGATCCCGCAGTCCTGGGATCGAGTAATGCATCGGGCTCCCAGCTCCATGGGAAGTCTGCTTCTCCCTCTGACCTTCTCCCCTCTCATGCTATCTTTCACTCTCTCTCTCTCAAATAAATAAATAAAATCTTAAAAATAAAAATCTCCATACAGAGTTAGTGTTGTTATATTGAATCACTTTTTTATTTGTCCCTCAAATTTTGGAAAATATGTATGTTTGAAATGTCTTAGAAGTCTGGAAATGTTTCATGATTCATTTAAAAGGACTTTTAGATGGAAAGCAAAGAGTCCTTAGCTGTAGTTGTTGTTCCCAGTAGGATCCTGTTGCCATCAATTATATTAGGGAAGAGTGCAAAGTCATGGCGTGTCATTGCTAAAAATAGTCTAAACTGTGGATCAACTCCAAGTCACTGCTTATGCTGCAGCAACATACCCAGGCTTTTTTTGGTGCACCTGAGCCTAGTGAAGTCTGGAGCCAGGCATTCAGTCAGTCACATCTCCCCTTTCCCCTGCCTCACAGACCCCACCACACCATACACCCAACATACCTTCCCCCATATGCATACATCACACACAATGCCACCCACACTCATACATACCAAACCACCACCACACACACACCCCGCACCACTTACTACACACACAGACACACACACACACACACACACACACACACCACTCACACATACAACATGCATAGGGAAGAACTGAGAGATGTGGTGCCTCACTGAGCATCTGTGTGTGGAATGAGAGATCCATGAGCAAGAGCAGCTAATTAAGGCAACCAAATTGCTGTCAGGGATGCATAGGCCTTCCTCCTTCAACTCCCTCCCCCCCCCTTTCTCTCTTTGCTCCTGCTTGTGCTCTGTTCTCCAAGTCTTTGTCACCACACTGCTCAGAGTCTGACTGAATTCCCAATCAAAATTAAAGGGTCTTTGTGCTATAAAATACTCTGCACAGCTTCCTGTGAATTACTTTGTATTCGGGAAGCAGCCAGAGGCCAGTTGGGTCCACTCTCCTTCCTTGATCCTCTAAATACTGCATCTGGTTACAGCCGTCCTGCCTGACAAACAATTCCATTTTCCTTGAGCGACTGACACTTCTCCTAGGAATTTCATCAGCCAAGTCCTTCTCTTGTGCTTGAGAGTAATGTTTTTAGGAGCCTAGAAGAAGTAAAAGTCTTCCTAGAAATTTTAGCTATTTGTCATTTTGATCCAATGCCTTAGTCATCTAGCTTTGTGGGTTTTGAGCTCGTTGTGCAGGTGACAGGTGAGAGATTATATGTCATCTAGGACATGAAGACAGTCTCACTGCATTAATTCATTTATCAGACATCAAGTGAGGGAAGGTAGGGGTGAGACTCAAAGCACATGGGAAAAATTCTGCACTTTTCAATTTCAACATTTTTATGCCTTCAAGGTAGGGGAAGAGAATTGGACTGAATTTTAGCTGATTCTGTATAGGTTCTGCATAGATAGTATATAAGTTTCCTAGAGCTGCCATGAACAATTAGTATAAACCAGGTGACTTAAACCACCAGAAGCGTATTCTCTCACAGTTTTGGAAGTCAGAATTGCAAAATCAAGGTGTTAGTAGGTCTATGCCCTCTCTGAAGAATCTAGGGGAAAGTCTGTCCTCTGACTTTCTCTTAGTTTCTGGTGTTATCAGCAATGCTTGGAGTTTCTTGGCTTATAGATGTATCACTCCAATCTCTGCCTTTGTCATCACATGGCATTCTTCCTGTGGGTCTCTGTCTGTTTTTCTGTTCTATCTTTTTATAAGGACAACAGTCAAATTGGATTAGGGCCCATCCCAACAGTGTATGACTTCATCATACATGAATATATCTGACTTTATTTCCAAATAAGTTCATATTCATAGGTCTTCCTTGCCAGTTTTTGTTCCATTGCTAAGGCTAGGACTTACATGCTGTGTTGAACAACAGTGGTGAGAGTGGATGTCTCTGTTATGTTTCTGAACTTAGGGGGAAAGCTCTGTTTTTTCCCATTGAGAATGATATTTACTGTGGGTCTTTTTTTTTATGACTTTTATGATATTGAGGTATGTTTCCTCTATCCCTATATGGCAGAGGGTTTTTATCAAGAAAGGTTGCTATATTTTGTCAAACAATTTTTCTGCATCTATTGAGAGGATCATATGTTTCTTCACATTTCTTTTATTAATGTGGTGTATCACATCCATTGATTTGTGTGTGTTGAACCACCCTTGTAGCTCAGTAATAAATCCCACTTGGTTGTGGTAAATAATCCTTTTAATCTACCGTTGGATCTTATTGGCTAGTATTTTGGTGAGAATTTTTGCACCCATGTTCATCAGGGATATTGGTCTGTAATTCTCCTTTTTAGTGGGGTCTTTGGTTTTTTGGATGAGGGTAATGCTGGCCTCATAGAATGAGTTTGGAATTTTTCCCTACATTTCTATTTTTTGGAACAGTTTTAGAAGAATAGGTATTATTCTTCTTTAAATGTTTGGTAGAATTCCCCTGGGAAGCCATCTGGTCCTGGACTCTTGTTTGTTGGGAGACTTTTGATTACTTATTCAATTTCTTTGCTGGTTATGGGTCTGTTCAGGTTTTCTATTTCTTCCTGTTTCAGTTTTGGTAGTTTATGTGTTTCTAGGAATTAATCCATTTCTTCCAGATTGTCTAATTTGTTGGCATATGATTTTTCTTTCTTTCTTTCTTTTTTTTTTGTAATTGTTTGTATTTCTTTGGTTTGGCTGTGACTTTCCTCTTTCATTCATAAATCTATTTATTCAGGTCTTTCTGTCTTCTTTTTGATAGGTCTGGCTAGGTATTTATTAATCTTATTAATTCTTTCACAGAACCAGCTTCTAGTTACATTGATCTGGTTTACTTCCCCCCCCCCCATATCACTGATTTCTGCTCTAATCTTTATTATTTCTCTTTTTGTACTGGAACAGTGAATAAAGCTGTTCTTTTTTTCCAGCTCCTTTAGATAAAAGTTTAGGTTGTGAATTTGAGACTTTTCTTGTTTCTTGAGGAAGGTCTGTATTGCTATATACATCCTTCTTGGGACTGCCTTTGCTGAATCTTTTCAGCTTCCTTATCTTCCATCATTTTATCTTCTATATCACTGACTTTCTCTTCTCCCTCATTTATCCTCATTTTTAAAGCCTCCAATTGGGACTGTATCTCAGTAATACCATTTTTAATTTTAGTCTGACTAGTATTCAGTTCTTTTATCTCTATAATAAGGGATTCTCTAGTGTCTTCTATGCCTTTTTCAAGCCAGCTAGTATCTTTATAATCATTGTTTTAAATTCTAGTTCAGACATCTTACTTATATCCATATTGATTAAATCCCTGGCAGTGGGTTCTACTTCCTGTTCTGTCTTTTGGGGTGAATTTCTCCATCTCATCATCTTGTCCAGATAAGAAAAGAAGAAAGAAAGAGAAAACAATGACAACAACTACAACAACAACAACAGCAATAACCACACACACAAAAAAGGAAAATCAAAAACCAAAACTAAAACAAAACAAACTAGGTATTGGGCATGTTTTGGTTTGCTTGTTAATGGAGACTGGATCCCAAAATAAGAAAGTAAGAGAAACATACATATGTATATGTGTATTTATATATTTATATGTATGTATAGGTACATAATATAGATATAAATAAAATAAAATACAACAAAAGGAAACAAAAAATAAAAATATAACATAAAAATTAAAATTAAAAAGGAATAAAAAAGAATTGAGAAATGAGAAAATAACTGAAAAAGGAATACTAATAGACCAATGAATAAAATCTACAAAGAATGTTAGATATTATTTTCCCCAAGAGCTAAAGCTTTGCAGCCCTCTATGATCAGTAAACCTTGTGAGAGTAAGTTGTTCATGCTGGTCTTCCTGGGGGAGGGTCCTGTTGCACTCTTTCTCAGGTGGACTTGCCCTAGAGCAAATATGCCTCCCATGCACAGAGTAAGGGCTCAGTGTAAGCAGCTGTGGATTCCGCTGTGGAGTTGTTTTACTCCCTGAAGGCTTTCAGCACCCATAGGCAAGATGGATATGGCTGTGCTCTGCTTTCTGACCCTGGAGCTGAAAATTCTACTCCTCCCCCCCTACTTTCAGTGAGTCCACACAGAAAAGCAATTGATCACTCTTGTCTCCCCATTCTTCTTGTGATTCCAGGGATCCTGAGCTCACACTGTCACTCCTGGTTTTCTGCCCTGCTTTATTACCTGTACACCTTTAAGCCTGGGACATGCATCACTGTAGTAGATGTCTGAAAGTACTCATTCTGCACTCCTCTGTTAATAATACTTTGCAGTAGCCTCTTTAGGCAGGCATCCTCCCCTCTGCCATATCCTCAGCTGTATCACACCAGATTCAAGTCTCTGCATTTCCTACCTTCCAAATGGTGTCAGTTTTCTACTTGTAGACATGCAGCATTTGTTTTCTCAGATCTCTGATTTCTTAGGTGTTCAGTATGATTTGATAACTATCTAGTTGTATTCAAGAGACAAGATACACTTAGGGCCCCTCCACACCTCTGCCATCTTAACTCCTCCCCCTGCCCTGTTAATTTTGTTTGTTTGTTTGTTTTCTTTCTGTATTTCATTTTGGATACTCTATTGCTATATCTTCAAGTTCACTAATATTTTCTTTTGCAATAGCTCATCTGCTGTTAATCCTATGCAGTGTATTTTTCATCTTGGAGATTATACTTTTTATTTCTAGAAATTCTATTTGGGTCACTTTTACATCTTCCATGTCTTCACTTACCACATTCAGTCATTCTTCTAGCTTCTTGAACATATGAAATGCAATTATAATTACTTTCAGTATCTTTAGCTACTAACTCATTACCTATGTCATTTCTCCATTGGTGTCAGTTGATTTTCTATTGTTGTTTTTGTTGTTGCTGTTTATGTTATGGATTCTATTTTCCTGTTTACATGATTGATAACCTTTGACTGGATATCAGACATTGTGAATTTTCAATTGTGTCACTAGCTATTTTTAAAATTTCTGTATTCTTTGACTTGGAGGTCTGTTCTGTGTATTGTAGTATGTGTAGCTGTATCATTGGTCTCTATATACCAGTGGCATCTCTCCAGTCTGATGACCAAAAATGTCTCCAAACATTGCCAAATGTCCCTTAGAGGCAATATTGCCCATGATTAGGAAGTATTGGTCTAGGGCTAATTTTTTTCTCCAATTACTGAGACCAAACTTTGCCAAGCACTTTATCTGGTACTCTGGTTATCATGAGGTTTCCTATTCTGGCTAATGGGAACAGGAACTGTTTCTGGCTCTGAACCTCTTGGGTGTTTTATACTGGCCTCAGGTGGTTTCTTCACTGCATGTGCTGATTGCTAAAACTCAAGGGGGACACAGCAGACCTCCAAACACGCTTACTAGCTATTTCTGACTCTGTTTCTGTTTCTCTAAACAGCTCTGTCATCTCTGGTGTTCTGCTTTGTGAATTTTAGGTGTCTTGGCTTCCCACCCTTCCAATTCTGTCTCATTAACTAAGAAAGTCAGCCAGGATCTACTTATGTTCCCTCATTTTGTATCACAACTTGGAGACTTCAAGCAGTAAGTTGGGGCTATCACAGAATTTATCTTACCTGTTTCATTTCTCAAAGATTATTGTCCTTTCACTGCCTGAGGTCTAAAGTTTTGAAAAATATTGTTTTATTTATTTTCCCTATTTTAGTTTCTTCATTTGGAAAGATAAATGTGCTTTCTGTTACTATATCTTGGCTGGAAGCAAAAGTTAAAACTATACCATTTTGACACATAGACATGTGTAGAATGTATATATGTATACTGCCATGGAGTATACTTTTTAATGTTTCTTGAGAAACATGTTCTTGAGACTCTAATCTTGCCTCATTGCTCTTCCTATTTGATAGCTATGTTGTCCAAAGAGGACACAGCTACCTGTGGCCATTCAAATTTAAATATATCAAAACCAACAAAATTAAAAATTCTGTTCCTCAGTTGCACCAGCCACATTTCAAGTGCTCAATAGCCACATATGTCTGATGGCTGCTGTATTTGACTGGGCGGGTAGAGAACATTTTTATCATCATAGAAATTTATATTGGACAGTGCTGTTCTAGAGTCTAGTTGGAAGAACTAATAAAAGCCTAAAACTTTAATTATTACTTGTTCTCTAAGAACTCCAAATCTGTATTTTCACGGTAGTAGATATAGTAGATGTCTTTCCACCATTCCAGATCCAACACCTGTACATCTTTCTGTGGTTCCTTAAACATATTTTGTCTCAAATTAAACTCACCAGGATCTTTCTTCTGCCCAACTATTCACGGATATTTCCTCTCAGTGAATCCAGTTACATCCACTGCCACCCAGTTACACAGGTCAGAAACTGAACATGTGCTCTCAGTGTCTCATCCTATCAGTACTGAATTCTGTCATCTCAAAATTTCTAGTAGCCACATGCTCAACTATAGCACCCCTTTTTCCATGTTACCTAAGACCCTGCTTGCTTTGTACCTTGATTCCAGGATAGGTCTGCTAACTGAATTTTTCTCTTTCCAACTTTCTGCTCCCAATGAAAGTGCCTCAGTGCTATGTAACTTCAAGGATGTAGAAGAGTATTATCCTACTGAGCTACTGGAAGGAAGAGAACAAGACCCATTGCTAAATATCACTAATGACTATTGCAGAGGGTAAGAAGGTGACTACTAATTCATTAATTTTATACTCTGAATTTTGAATTAGTTTTCCTTCTAAATGTGGATAATGGGTTGCCTCCAACTATTTATTAGTCCTCCTTGTGTCTAATGTCTTCTATCCTTGGCTTGGCTAGCTTATATGTGCAATCAAATTGTCATCACTTTATTAACCATGATGGGGCTTTTTAACAACTCCATAAAAAGGAACGACTGATATTATTTGATATTCATGTATTTGCCCTAGAGAATTTTAACTTGATTTTTCAGCACTTAACACAGTGCTTGAAACATAAAGGTATTCAAAAATGTTTCTTGAGTGAAATGAATGTGCTAGGCATATTAAATATTAAGTATTTTGTCCTCCCAACCTTACTGTGATAATACATTTTTTTAAAAGCCACCCCTAGAGAAAAATGTGGAAGGACTAAAATATTAACTCTGATTATTTCAAGAGGTAGAATTAAGGGAAGGGGGGGTTAACTCTTTTTTTAAAGAGTTTTCTCTGTATTTTTAAACTTATTACCCAATGCAAGGTATTTAATTTAATAAATCCAGTGAGATGAAAACAACTGTAATCCAAATTCTCCACACTTCAAAGCAAAACTAGAATAGCCACTAATGATTGTTGGGTTGTGGACTGAGTAGATGGGAATCCAGACATGTTCTGGAGTTAAGAATGGCTGGATAATAGCACTAAAAAGAGAAGAAGAGAAGACAAGGAAAAGAATGGATTCAAGTCATGGAGAAGGTGTACTGAGAGTTGTAACCACTCAACTTTGCCATTATAATGAGAGAACAGGCACAAACAATATGTAGACAAATGGATGTGGCTGTGTTCTTATACTTTATTTATAAAACTAAATGAGCTGGTTGGATTTAACTCATATGCCACTATAGTTTGCTGACTTCTATATCAGAGGGAGGAAAGGATTGAGGTAAAGTTGACAGTAATCTGAGACTTCACCAATCAGGCCTGCCAGAGGCAAAGTTCTTTCATTCCAGGACTTCCAATGATAGGCATTCTGGTTCCATGTGATGACTATAACTGTACTAGTGTGAACTATTGAGACCTCAGCTATGGGTCTCCATTAGCCCATTAGCCACATTAACAATCATACCTCTTTGGGAAGATGTGTGACTAATAGATTAAAACAGTTAAATATACCAACTAATATAAATTACTTTGGATATGATATACAAAGATGAGTTTAACTGTTACCATCATAACCTTCTCACACAGAAAGCTGATGAGGAGCATGGGTTAAGCCAGGCCAGGCTTGTATGAGTCTACTTCATTTTCTTGTGAGTCTTGCAAGATGCTCATAGTATCCCTTCAGTATGTCTTTGTGTCTGTGGCTTTGCTGGCCTCATTGCAAAACTCATTGTTTGAATTCATTCTTGATAATGCTTTTTTCTTTTGAACAATTCCTTGCCTGCTTGATTTCCATGTGAGGAGGCAGGGCTTTCCATCTCCTTTTGCTCTTCCTTTTACTATTGGAACTTCAAATTGTCAGCTTGTCAATAGCTCATATCATTAACACCCTTGATGTTATTTCTGTGGTGTTGATGCTTTCTCATTTTACTCACTTTAGGTAGTCTTTATTTTCTGCTTCTTTGGACTATGCTGACATATGGAAGATGGTCCTGGAGCTCTCTTAACCAAATACCCACACAAAAATATGTCCACTTATTTTTCTCAGTATAATCCTTAATTTTGGAATAATAAATAGGATTCTGGGCTCTTGCTAATGGACTGTTTGGGCAAAAGCAAGACTTTTATTTTGTCCTCATCTCTGGGATATCTCCTGGCCTCTTTATTTCAAAGCAGCCTTGAGAGATGATATCATCCCCCTGAATATTAGCATCTCTGGAAGAGCTGTTGGGTTGTAATTCTTTGCTGTTGTCCCTACAGCTGCTTCTCCCTAATGCTCCCTTGCATGACTGAACTTAAGAAGAGAAGATGTTTTGACACAGTCATGCTGAAACCTGGTAGAGAGCCTTCGGGGTCTTGATTTATATTATGTTAGAATCTATCCTGCTGTTGACTTGGGCTCTGTTAGGACTCTGAGAGAACCTCGCTCACCCTGAGGAAGTCTTAACAGAGGTAGAGAAAATTTTGTTGAATGAAGTGATGTGTCATGAGATCTTAAAAAGATCTTCCAAGAGAGTTCCCAGTTAAGAGTTCTTAATATGAGTTCCGCTTATATTATTTATGTGGTTATTGGTGTCTGTGTATGCACTGAAATCACATGGTGTCTTAGTTGTCAACATAAACTGAGGAGTAATAATGAAATACTAGCCAAACTTCTCATGCTTGTGCTCTGGATTGTTTTATCAATGGCAATATGCTAAAAGGTCCATGGCATTTTGTTGTAGATAAACTTGGAGGAGAATAGATATTTTATAAATGTAAAACATCAGAAGATCTATGATATGGAAAAAAAAAAAGATTTATGAAA
This sequence comes from Mustela nigripes, assembly GCF_022355385.1. Classification (NCBI taxonomy): domain Eukaryota; kingdom Metazoa; phylum Chordata; class Mammalia; order Carnivora; family Mustelidae; genus Mustela; species Mustela nigripes. Next base: position 35,335,496 of record NC_081569.1, on the reverse strand, counting down.
TGGCCTCTTTGGGACTGATCCCAGAACATGACCAAAGAGAAGAATGGCCTGATCAGAAGTTGTTCTCTCATCCTAATATTTGAAAATGGGCATGAAATCACAGAGCCCCAAGAGTCCTCACCTTCCTAAGCAGCTAATATTGACCCAAGAAGAGTATAAACTCTATCCAAAAGCTTTCTGTTCAGTCTTGGGGAAGAAGTAAAGCTATTTCAGGTTTCCAATGTAGGCTTTTAAACTTCATTTCATAGGTCTTGACTTTAAAAATTCAAGCACATTGTTTAATTTAGTCAGCTTCATTAAGAGTGAAGAATAAATTATAAACAGAAACAAATAATAAGGATGCTACTATTCTTTGTATTTAAGACCAGTCAGGAATAGGATATGAGGATTCATGAGGGACTATAGTTGAGGATCTGGTGAACTAAGTGTCAAGGAATGGAGAGGTCCTTTGAGAAGTGGGGGCAACTTACTGTTTACGAGTTTGGCCCTACATTGGATGTGTGGGATGGAGTCTTTTCCCAGAATGGAAGTCCAATCCAACCTTCTGATGGGACTGTGGGTATCTACAAAGAGTATTATGGGCATTATTGGTACCTAATTCTTATAAGAATCATAGAAGAAGCCCATGGGACCGAGCCACATAGGTCCTTATTCTCAAATCTATCCACTTAAGACTTACCTCCGAGTCTAAATACAGGACCCTGGTGGGGTCCTTCATGAAGTGAAGGTTTCAAAAGGAACTCCAGTTTGAGTGAGTGAAGGAGGAGGGGTCAGTTTCCCAGAATAATGAAATGAAAAGAGCACCAACATCTTCTGGTCCTAGGGTTTTTAGACCTGGCTTTGCCACTTAGCAGCTATGTAACCTTAAATAACTTACCTTTCTTGGTTGCACCTTACTTCTTTTTCTGGAAAATTAGGGAGTTGTATTCCATAGGTTCCAAGATACCTTCTAGAGCTAGAATTCCATAATTAAAAGGGGTTGGGACTGAAGGAAAAATTAAAAACCAACCAGCAAGGAGAGGCTTCAGAAATGCCCCAAGTGATCACTGGCTAGCATGGCCCCTACTAAGTACTCTGCTTTCTTGGAAGTTAGTTGATTCCTATGTGTTTCTTCCCTGAGACAAGCCCTTCAGCTCTGAAATTTAGGGGAGATGTTGAACAGTCTCCATAAATTATGGCTTTGAGTGAGTTGGATTCTTGCGGTCAGAAACTTGCCAGTCATCCCTCATGCTACAGCCTGTGTCAGGATTTGTCATCTAACTGGTTGCAGTCATGTGCTAGCTCTCTCTTATAGACCAGGTCAGCGAATATTTTGTCAGTAGGTCTAACCAAAACACAAAGTGCAAAAGGAGACTTTTTGTGGCAAATAGTAAATATGTGACTCATGGGCTTCTCCTCCCTGCTTCTGAGCTCATGATATAATCTTAGAGTCTTTCTCAGCACAGTGCTCCAATCAATCACTCACAATTAATGTTGGCTTATGAAATGAACTATGTGTCATCCATATTCTTCATTCTTCATCTTAGTATTACAATGACATCTCTAAAAATTTTGTTTAACTTTGTACTCCTAAAACATACTTGTTACTGGTCACAGGGAACTTAGTCCTCTATAACTCTCACCAAGATTTTCTGTATATCCATCGCCACATGGACCTCTTTGTTTTGCTGTTGTCCATGTATGAGAGTGATGCCTAGCCAGTCTCCAATATTACACTTCTTACCCCATGGGGAAACACATGGCTTCTACCAGAAAATCTCTGTCAAAGTCCAGTCACTATCAATATATAGCAGCTGGTGGGAGAGAATATACTGCCAAATTGTTTCCATGGTTTCAGTGATCTGTCATGAAATGTTTTATTATAGAAGATGGTAATTTCAATAGAATACAATGACCCTTCCATTATATACACTGCAAATATTTAGTATTCATATATACAGATAGAACTATCTGAAAAGCTATTTTTTTTTTTCATTTGGGAAAACTTCCAGATGTCATTTCAGCATTATTATATAGATCACAGTCTTGTTTTCAGGACAGAAACTCAACTTAAGGTCAATTCTGAACTGTACTTAGAATCAAAGGGGAAAAGAAGCTAGTTTAAAAATCTTTAGTTCAACAGTAATAAATATAACATTGAAGATGTCAGCTGCTGATTTTCAATAAAGTAACACCCTCAAATGAACTGTATTATGATTTTACCTCTCTCCCTGTAGGCATAACTTTTTTAGGATGTCTTTTGCATTCTGCCACAATGTATGTTTGTATAGGAATTTTCTTTTCTTTTCTCTTTTGGTAAGATTTTATTTATTATTTACTTGAGAGAGAGTGCACAAGTGGGGGGAGGGGCAGAGGGAAAGGGACAAGGAGACTCCTGCAGATACAACACATTACATATATGTTTTCAAGAAAAATAATAACTGATTCTTAAATAAGAGGATTTGATAACTCCATTTTGTTAGACATAATTCATCTTAAATTTACCTGGTAGTTGGGGTGACCATCTGTGTTGCTAAGTTGCTTTATCCAGAGGAAATATAAACTTCTTATCTCTTTATAACAGGAGGTAATTTTGCAAAATCAAGTAAATTTCCCCCTGAAATTTGTCCCCTACCCTTCACTTGAAAGTGAGAGATGGGGGTGTTGTCTTCTTTGATGTTGGCATCTCAGATAGTTCCCAGGTCCTTGAGAAAGCCATTCTGGGTCATAAAATAGGCAAAAGATCAGTTGACAAAAGGTCCATGTGGGCTTCAAAAGGATTTAGATACATTTCAAAGAGTAGAGAGAGTACTTAAAATTCCAGGGTTTTTAAGGTAAATGCTCAAGGCAAAAGGAGGAGTGGAAAATATCTTCCCCCTATTTTCAATAGGGAGAATCAAGTTATTTTTAATTAGTATTTGTCTTTGCTCACCTAAACATTCTAGAGTAAGAGGACTCTAAGAAGGCTGAATAGAGCTATAGGAGCTAAAATGGTAAAAGGATCTACTTAGAAAATGGGGGTCTTGGGAAGAAGGAGGTGAACCAAGTACGTAGCTCATTCTTGTACAGATCTAAAGAGATTCTTTTGGCAGTAAAAAGTTCCATTTGCCCAGGAAGGAAATGGAAACTCTAGGAATTAAAGGGGATATAGAAGGGAGGAGAAACTGATTTCACGGAAACCCAACCTACTCACTGTTCTTTCCATTCTTGTTCCAAGCCTGTGAGTTACAGCTGTTGTTTATTTCTTCCCTTTAATATTGAAGACATTTCATTATGCAGCTTTTTTCTATTCTTTGTATGTTTATTTTTCTTCTTCGCTTTGTCCCAGTTTTTCTTCAAGCCTAGGCTTACTACAGGTTTTTCACAGCTTACTACCATTTTTAAAACAATTCTAAGACCTCTTTTGTAGTCATACCTGATGATGCACCTTATTTCCAACTTTTCTACATTTTTAAAGATTCTGGGCTCACCAGAGAACCTTCAGGGCATCCACACTAGTCCCTCCTCACTTAGTCTTCTCTCTCCCATTCTTGTTTTGAAAAAAAATCTCATATAACACTTATTTGAATGCATTTATTATTCTTTAAGTCAGGATTTGATGCTAAATAATAAAACTTATTTTAAAAATCTTCCAATTTTCTGAGTCACTTTATTTTATGGAGGTGAGGGTAGAGAATTAATTTTACTTTTCTTTTGAATGTCTTGGAATCTGGCTACCTTCGCTCCAGGATTTGACATTTCTATTTAACCAAGCCTTCATTCCCTTTTAGAGAAGCAGTTTTACAGGTTACTTTCTAACTTTCAGAGAGAAACACATTTTGGAAGCAAAGTCCAGAATTTCTCAGGTAGGATTTGGCCAAGAAAGGTGTCTTGATTATTGATTTCCTATATCACATGTACAACTTGTGCTTATAAAGTTTATAGCCTGAATTAAAGTTTATTCACATATTTTCTCAATCTGATTTGTAGTCTGTTGTATAATTATAGAATTATTTTTAATTATAGAATTATAATTATAGAATTATAGAATTATCTTTCCTCCAGTCCTATTGTTTCTAAAATCAAACACGGAAACTTCCTTTTCCTCCTCAATTTGCATATTTTCTTGTAAATATATACTTCCTTGACAATGAAATTTACTACATATTTATATTGATCATATGTGTTTCTTGAATCTGGTTTCTATTTCCAATGCTGTATTACAGCTGTGTTGTCCTACCAAATCTTTGTGAAATTTCTGGGGTAGATTTACCATTTTCTACCTCATAGACCACTTTTTTTTTTTTTTAATCATGTTGCAACTTCTATAATGGGCAGAAACTGTTTTTATTTTTATTTTTCCCTATGGTGCATATCATAAGGTTTGAGGCATAGGTGGAAACAACTATAATAAAATAGTGAAGGCAAAATCTGTTAGTCCTAATTATAAATTTACATAAGACTAATATTTGAAAATATTTTTTTCTCTCATTAAGTCCAAATAGAGTAATCAGGGAAATAAAGAACAGGGTACTTAATTTAGAAATGAAAACAAGACAAGGGGACCAAAATTAATGGACAGATCAAATATTAAACAAGAGTTGGGGCGCCTGGGTGGCTCAGTGGGTTAAGCCGCTGCCTTCGGCTCAGGTCATGATCTCAGAGTCCTGGGATCGAGTCCCGCATCGGGCTCTCTGCTCAGCAGGGAGCCTGCTTCCCTCTCTCTCTCTCTGCCTGCCTCTCCATCTACTTGTGATTTCTCTCTGTCAAATAAATAAATAAAATCTTTAAAAAAAAATATTAAACAAGAGTAATGTAAGTATATTTATAGGAGTAAGAAACAAATAAAAATGAAAGTATATTCAGGGAAGAGTGATTTATAAATCAAAACTAGTTTAAAGATTTTATGTATTAGAAGAGAGTGCGTATGAGTACAGGAGGAGAAGTCGGGGAGGAGAGGAGAATCTCAAGCAGACCCCACACTGAGCATGGAGCCCCACATGGTGCTCAGTCTTATGGCCCTGAGATCATGGGCATGATCTGAACCCAATCCAAGAGTCTGGAGGTTAATCAACTGAGCACCCAGGTGCCCTGAACCAAAACTCGTTTAGCAGACTTTTTATAATTGGTTATCTTGTCTATGAATCCATGTATGAGTAATACATGCAGCAATAGTGAGCGGAGTTCTTATCTACCCCATTCCTAATTCTGAAGAGAATAATGTCTGATAATCCCATCCTTTGAACTCTCTAGTTTCTCAGCCTTTAAATATATACTATGGCTTATTTTGATGGTAAATGTCTAATGGAAATATTTTGGGAGTTAAAGGCACTAGCCCTCAGCTAGAAATCCTACCCCACCCAGCCAATTCTGCCTACCCATCAGGCCAGCCAGGCCTTGGTAAAGAGGCTTTTCCAATTGCAAAAGTAAGATAAGAACAGAATATGGTGAAAATCAATTTGTCTGACCTGTATGATGATGTCTCTGAAGAAGGCAGGGAGAGTGCTTTCTGTAAGTGGGTTCAGAGTAGGCCATCAATCCAGAGAACAGTAAGCTTTGTGTTGGAGGGAGTAATAAATTATCCCTCCACTGTGCTCTAGATGCTCCTGAGGGTACCCTTTGGTGGTGCTTCTTTCTGAAACACAAGTGAGAAACACACTTTTTAACTCCTGGCCCATGTTCCTTTCAAGCATATTGCTGATCCCCTCTCCTAGGAAACTGACTTGAGTTGCTGGGCCAGGTTAAGTGTGTGGGTGGGGGATGTGTCAGATGAGTATGGGTATTAAGGAAGACAGTTGTTATGAGGAGCACTGGGTGTTATATGTAAGTGATGAATCACTGAATTCCACTTCAGAAACAAATATTGCACTGTATGCTAACTACCTAAAGTTTAAATTAAAAAAAAATTAAAAAACAAAACAAAACAATTGCTCTCTTTTAAAACTTTTATTTGTTCATTTGGGACAGAGAGATACAGAAAGAGAGCATGAGCAGGGGGAGAGGCAGTGGGAGAGGGAGAAGCAGGCTCCCCACTGAGGAGGGAGGCCAATTTCAGGGCTTGATCCTAGGACCTGGAGATCACGACCTAAACCAAAAGCAGACACTTAACCATCTGAGCCACCCATGCACCCTTTTTGAAATTTAATTGGAGAATACCAAGAAAAGAAAGTTGTAAGCTAGTAGTTTCTAAACTTTATTAGGCATTAGAATTACCTGGAAGCTTTTAAAACTCCAATGGCCTGTCTTGCCTCATACAGATCCAATCAGAATGTCTGGGGTGGGAGCCAAGCATTAGTATTTTTAAAAGATATCAAGTAATTAACAAACACCACTATTGAAAAACACAAACATAAGAAATATTTTTTTACCTCGCTAATTACAGGGGCTTCCTGGACCAGAGACAGGGTATCTTTTTCTGCCTTTGGTGATTTTTCACTTTGGAAATTTGCCACCCTTCCTTTTGATGACATTGCTCTAGTTTCATGTATAGATGTGTTGGCAATTACCTTAATACACTAGGAGTTGTGGTGACAACTGTAGTTGATCATTTATTGATAATTTGGGTGAACTATGTGTAGGTGCGATACCTGATTCCCTACATGGAGTGATTTCTTTGTGAAGGGAATCTTTAAGATGTACCTTTAAATATCCTTTATCAACAATCTTTCTAAAATTCTCTCATTTGGAAAAAGTCCATTTAAAAAAAAATGAACATATGTTAGCCATTTTTGATTAATTTGTTCATTAAACAAATCTTTGTTAATCATTCATTCTATTCTTAGGCTCTCTTCCAGGTACAGGAAATATGGAAATAAGCAAGACAGAGCTGGTCACAAATCTCATGGATCTTATAGTATAGAAAGAGAAGGAAATGATGAGACTGAAAATGAAAACAGGAGTAAATGTACAAATGCTATATGTAACTTAGGATGCTTTAGGGTACGTGAGTGGCTCAGTTGATGAAGTGTCTGCCTTCAGCTCAAGTCATGATTCCAGTGTCCTGGGATTGAGCAACACATTGGGCTTCCTACTCAGCAGGGAGCCTGCATCTCCTCTCCCTCTGCTCTCCAGCTCCTGTTCTCTCTCCAATAAGTAAATAAAATCTTAAAAAAAAATTAAGATGCTATAAATGCTCTGACAAAAACAAAATGGGGTAATAGGGTATAAAAGTATTGGATATGGGCTAGAAAACATCACTTCAACTGTGTGGTCTGGAAACATACTTATGAAAAATGACATTTGAGCTAAGACTCAAGTAGAAAGATCCAGCCATGGGGAGGTCTGGGGCCAGAATGTCCAGGCAGAGGGACTGTCAATGTCAGATCCTCATATAGAATGAGCTTTGTAGGTTCAAGAAACTGAGGGCTTCTCTAGCTGGAACTAACAAATGCTGAGAAGAATGGAAGGGATGGGATCTGCGAGGGAGTGTCCGGGGATGATCTTAACTATGAGAAATTGAGCACCGAGACTCAGATTGACTTAAACAATAAGGAAATTATCTCACATCGAATGTTTGAAGATAGGTCAGCCTTCAGGGTTAGTTAGCTCAATGATGCACTAAGAGGCAGGTTTTCCCCACCTCCTTAATGTGCCATCTTTTTGCAGCTTCTGTCATGACCTCATGCTGGTTGCAGTTGATTTAGATATTACATTCAAGCACCATACATGTACGAAAATAAATGTGGACTCTAGCAAAACAAAACAAGTGAATAAACAAACAAAAAGCAGAAACACATCTGCAAATACAGAGAACAAACTGATGGCTGCCAGAGGAAGGAGGTTGGGGGGGGATGGGTGAAGGAGGCTGGGATATACAGGCTTTCAGTTATGAAATGAGTAAGTCACAGGGATAAAAGCACAGCATAAGGAATATAGTCAAAGGTATTATAATAGCATTGTAGCTAGACTTGTGAGCATAGCATAACATATAGACTTATCAAATCGTTATGTTGTATACCTGAAATTAATGTAATGTGTGTCAACTATTCTTCAATTAAAAAAAAAAAAGAAGAAGAAATGCAAGACTTAAGGAATTAAAAATTCTGGATGTAGCATCCAGTCATCAATATTTTTACAGGCCTTCTGGTTGATTATTATGTACACTTAATTGTTAGTTTTAGCTTTTAAGTGTATATGCAAAGTAGAACAAGGTATAAACTTGTAAGATCTATTGACAATTGTAACCTATCTCTAAGTTTGAGAAAGTCAAAGAGAAGTGATTAGCAGGATTTCTGCAGGTAAACACAGGCTGGGGAACCTCATACCAACTTTACTATGCCTTTGGGGAAAAGGAGAAACTAAAATAGATTTTATTTACATCTGGAGCATTAAAGCAGTGCCTAGTCTTAGTAAATTTGTGGTGTAAATGAAAAGTCACCTGGAAATTGAATAAGATTAACTCAAATTCTGATTTCAAGCCCTGGAGCAATCCACTCAGAGAGTTTATAACTTCCCCATGAGGTTTGTGTTCTTTTCTTCTTTTCTTAAAAACTTTCAAAAAGCAGACATTATTTTTTAGAACAGTTTTAAATTTAGAACAATTGAACAGATAGTACAGAGAGTTCCCATATACCACCCACCTCTTTCCTCTATTATTAACATGTTACATTAGTGTGCTACATTTGTTATAATTAATGAACCAATTTTGATATATTACTATTAACCAAAGCCCATTGTTTGTTTAGATTTCCTTATTTACATCTAATGTCCTTTTTCTGTCCCAGGATCCCATCCAGATGCCACATTACAATTAGTTGGTATAAGTTCCTCTTGGATATGATAGTTTCTCAGATTTTCTTGTTTTTGCTGACAGTTTTGAGAAGTACTGGTTGGGCATATTGTAGGATACTTTTTGACTGGAGTTTGTATTATGTTTTTCTAGTGATTAGACTTACGCTTATGGGTTTTTGAGAGAAAGACCACAGAAATAAAATGTCATTTTCACCAAGAGCACTCACTATCAATATGATTTATGACTATTGATGTGGACCTTAATCATCTGGACTGAAGAGGTGATTCTCAAGAGTTCTCTTTAGGGTGGAATATCTGCATAATTTATTTGGAATTCTTCTTCATGAGAGATTTGTCTCCTCTCCCCATTTATTAATTTATTTGACCTTTCATTTATGGATCTTATACTTTGATTTACAATCCTTTGATTTACTACAACTTTATTTTGTTGCTGAAGTTATACCGGTTTTGGCCACTAGAGACTCTTTCAGTTAGTGCCTGTGCCCCTTTAGCATACTTCATCAATAAGTATGTTTTACCACTTCCTTACTTTTTGGTGCTACAAGATGCTCCAGGCTCATCTTGCACATTTCCTGTCTCAGTCTTAGAATCATTCAAATTTGAGAATCACTGGTTTAGGCTAATTACTTGAGGAAAGAATATATGTTTAGGAGCACAGGCACACAGGACCAGATCATTAGAAATGTAGACCAAAGTAAAGAATTAGATATTATTCTGGGCATTGTTAAATGTCACTGGAAGTTTTAGTCAGAGGAGAGATATTCCTGGATATATTTGCTGAATGGAGAATACATTGTAAAGAAAAGGAAGAATAAACATAGAGAGATAATTTAGCAATTTAACCTAGAGAAAACTGACAATGACATGAACTGAAGTGGTAGCAATGGAGAGAGTGAGAGGTGACTGGATTTGGAATGTGTTTTGGAGGTAGAACCCAAAATGTCAGTTGATGGATTGATGAATGGAACATGGAGGTAGAGTAGAGAGCTGAAGGGAATGAAGGAAAGAAATCATGGATTAAAAATAAAGGACACAAATGGATGAAAGACCTGAATGTGAGACAGGAATCCATCAAAACCCTAGAGGAGAACACAGGCAGCAACTTCTTTGAACTTGGCTGAAGCAATTTCTTGCTAGACATGTCTTCAAAGGCAAGAGAAACAAAAACAAAAATGAACTGTTGGGACTCATCAAGATAAAAAGCTTTTGTACAACAAAGGAAACAGTCAAAAATACTCAAAAAACAACCTACAGAATGGGAGAAAATATTTTCAAGTGTTTTATCAGATAAAGGGCTAATATCCAAAATCTGTAAAGAACTTATCAAACTCAACACCCCAAAACCAAATAATCTGGTCAAGAAATGGGCAGAAGACATGAATAAACATTTCTCAAAGAAGACATACAAATGGGCAACAGACACATGAAAAAATGCTCAACATCACTCAGTATCAGGGAAACACAAATCAAAACTGCCATAAGAAACCACCTCGTACCAGTCAGAATGGCTAAAATTAACAACTCAAGAAACAGCAGCTATTGGTGAGGATGCAGAGAAAGGGGAACCCTCTTACACTGATGGTGAGAATGCAAGTTGGAACAGTCATTCTGGAAAACAGTATGGAGTCTCCTCAAAAAAGTTAAAAATAGAGCTATCTTGTGACCCAGCAATTGCACTGCTCAGTATTTATCTGAAGGTTACAAATATAGTGATTTTAAGGGGCACCCGCCCCTATGTTTATAGTAGTAATGTCCACAATAGCCAAAGTATGGAAAGAGTCTAGATTTCCATCAACAGATGAATGGAAAAAGATGTGATATAGATATACAATGGAATATTACTCAGCCATCCAAAAGAATGAAATCTTGCTATTTACAATGATGTGGATGGAACTAGAGGTTATTATGCTGAGTGAAGTAAGTCAGAGAAAGACAAATACCATATGATTTCACTCATATGTGGAATTTAAGAAACAAAACAGAAGATCATAGGGGGAAAGGAAGGAAAAATAAGATGAAAACAGAGAGGAAGGCAAACCATCAGAGACTCTTACCTATAGAGAATAAACTGACGGTTGCTGGAGGGGAGGTGGGTGGAGAGATGAAGTAACTGGGTGATGAGCATTAAGGAGGGCATGTCATGTAATGGGCATTGGATGTTATATACAACTGATGAATCACTAAACTCTACTCCTGAAACCAATAATACAATATATATTTATTAATTGATTTTAAATTAAAAAAATAATCAGCAAAGGACCAAAGAACCAAAGGATCAATAACAATGGGTGGGTGGTGGTGCTATCAGGTGAGGCAGGCAAATTTGCAGATGTGCAGGTTTTGGGCTTGAGAATAAATTTCTGTGTTGGACACATTAAATTTGAGATGTCTATTAAACATATAGGACAAAGTAAGTGAATAGCTTGCAGGTTTGCAAGTAGATAAGCAGGTTTGAACTTGGGGAAAGGTCAGGGTTGGAGATGTAAATCTGGGAATACTTAGCACTGAGATGATATTCAGAGTCATGATAATAATATTCTGAGTTGTATAACTACATGATAATGCCTTTAGGCAGAAAAGGAAGACTCAAGAAAGAGACTATTTAAGGGAAATAAATGGAATAAAACATGGAATCTGATGTCATAGAAGCCAAGAAAAGAATGAGTTTCAGGAAGGAGGTAATAACAGCCCTGCAGAATGCTGCTGAGAGATTGAGGAAGATGAAAAGAGAGAATTTCTCATAGAATTTGGCAAAAGTGATGTTGGTGATAATTTTGACAAGAGCTGTTTCAGTGGAGTAGTGGGGATGAAAGTTTGTTTGGAACGGTTTTAAAGAGAGTGGAGAGTGAGAAAGTAGAGAATGACTATGGGCAGCTCTAGACTAATTTTATTGTAAAGGGTGTCAAAAAACGGGATAGTAACTATAAGGTAATTTGGGTGTTGGTTTGCAAACTGACCCTTTTACATGGAGGGTAAGGATAGACAGACCACTCCAGATCAGTAGGTGGCAGGTTTTAATAAGCAAAAGAATTTGTTTATAAGACTTGTGTTGGACAGCCTCAAGATACGTAAACCTGTGCATCCACCTGCCAGAATCTTAAAATTCATGTGGAAACCTTAAACAGGTTCAGTCACAAAATATGCCCAGATGGTCAAAGTAGCTCATTATTCTGTCAGGTCTGTGTCCTTGCTCAGCCTCCAGTGCAGGAAAAGCAAGTGAAATGCATATTCCAAGGAGAGGGAAGTGAGCAAGGAGTCTCTGATTGCTTTGGTCCGGCTCAGGGGTCATCCAGCCATCACATCCTTTTGATGACCTCTTCAAACAGTGGGATTAAGAAAGATTTTTTAAAAAAGGATTTATTTGTTTATGAGAGAGAGACAGGGGGAGAATCCCAAGCAGACTCCATGCTGAGCTTGGAGCCCCACACAGGGCTCAATCAATCTCATGACTCTGAGATCATGACTTGAGCTGAAATCAAGTATCTGATATTTGGCTGACTGTGCTTTTAGGTGCCCCTCAAGGAAGATTTTTTTTAAAAGATGTGAAATATTTGAATATGCTTGTATGCCAGTGGGAATGATCCAGTGGAAAGAAGTAAAATGCTAATTAGACAAGAGAGGAGATTATTGTTATTTAGTAGAAAACCAAGGGACTCTACTATGGGATGGTTACATTTTGATAAGGAAAGAGGATATGAAAAGATTTGAATAGTGAGAGGTCCTAGAAACTAAAGAGAGTAAGTGAAGTATGCCAAAGACAAACTTCAACTTAAATTAAATTTAAATTTAGTATGCGGGTTTGCTAGAAGTCTGACATTTAAATATGTACCTAAGTCTCGATAGATACCTTTTCTGCATGTGTTTAACCTGAAGGGTTATATAGAGATGGGTGTTGTTGAAAGGATGCAAAGAAGTATAAGTGAAATTTAGCTAAATTGAAAAGCATTTTGGCTAATGAGTTTATAAAGGAGATTACAAGAATTAACTATATCAAGATAGCAGGAGTATAAATAAGAAAAGAAAAGAAGTACATTTAAAAAAAATCAGGTGACAGTTGTAATTGGCTTATGAAGGAAAGATACTTGGATCAAACTGAAAGACAGGGAGAGTAGAAAAAGGTTAATTGGATATGGTTATTTATAAGTTTGTATGACTTACATTTCTTAGTCTATGAAAGTACAGATACATTATGCTTATGTAGGCAAGAATTGTGTATGAAAAAAATAAGCACTTTCTGGTGATTTTTCAGAAGTACATAGACGTACACAGACAGTATCACCTTTGAAGAATTGCATTGTGACCCTTCTAGGACAGAACTGAAAGCTCTGCAGTTGACAAGTTGGCCTGAGGGCAGAAAAAGAGAAGGACAATTACCAGAATGCTGGTAGCACAGGTGCCACACCACATCATTACAGACATTACATTCTCCCTTCTCAATACGTCATTTCCACCTTGTATGCATACCAGTATTTCTTTCAGAGTTGATAAGGAAGAAGGCAGCTATTTTACAGAGCTGGTAGAGTGGGATTGTTAAGAATTTTGGCTTTGGGGTAGATAATCAGTATTTCTTCTATCTTAGTTTTATTACTCATTATTTAACATTTTTGAGCTCAATTTTTCTCATCTGTCAAACATCTGTAAAAACAACAATCAATACTGTCCTATCCCATGGGATAAGCATGAGGTCTACATCCAGTCACTCCCAGAATCACACCTTTCTAAAGAAAATACCCATTCATACATGGAAGAGGAAGCAAATAACAGGTGATGACCTACAATGTCTAAGATATTTGTGTATATTATAATGTTTATTATTCTTAAAATGCTTTGAGTTAGTTGGCTTGGTTTTATCTCCATTTTATAAATGAGAAAACTGAAGTTGATTAAAGTAAAACCTTGCCCAAATCCACACTGAACCAGAGGGTTAAACCCCAAGTTTATCTGATTTGTAAACTATTTTCTTTCTGCAAATAGTTTATGATTTTCTTTCTGAAAATAGTACATGATGCTACTACCATTCATCCTACTGATTTTAGGTTGAGGACATAAATAAATAAAGTAGTCATGATTGTAAAGCCAACATAATTGTGATTTGTATTTGTTCTGGTATACTGTTTACATAGCCAGGCCCATTGCTATTGCCACTATTTATTGTAGAAGTGTTTTTCAATGTTGCCTGCAAATTGCAATCATCTGGACAGATTAACACCATCATTGCCTGGATCTGACCCAGAGATTCTGAACTAATTATGTGATAGACACTGAGAGTTTCAAGCTCTTTAGGTTATTCTATTGTGCGGCCAAGATTGCGAAACATTGCACTAAAGGAAACTGCATTCCCCACAGCCTTTTTGAGCATCCATAGTTATTTTAAGGTCATATGATTCTGCAATATACGCTCTTTGCCCCACAACTGGTTGGGTTAAAATTAGACAATTTATAGGATCGTTAAAGGTGCACCACATAGGGGCGCCTGGGTGACGCAGTGGGTCAAGGCCTCTGCCTTCGGCTCAGGTCATGATCTTGGGGTTCTGGGATTGAGCCCCGCATCAGGCTCTCTGCTTGGTGGGGAGCCTGCTTCCCCCCCTCTCTGTGCCTGCCTCTCTGCCTACTTGTGATTTCTGTCTCTCGAATGAATACATAAATTCTTAAAAAAAAAAAAAAAGGTGCACTACATAACTTTGTATAAAACTGAATAGCTGGGGCACCTGGGTGATACAGTCAGTTAAACATCTTCTTTCAGCTCAGGTCATGATCCCAGGGTCCTGGGATAGGGAGGGCCCTTATCAGGCTTCCTGTTCAGTAGGGAGCCCCTTCTCCCTCTCCCTCTGCTGCTCCCCCAGCTTATGCTCTCTTGCTCTCTCTGTCAAATAAATCTTAAAAAACAAAATAAAACAAAACTGAACAGCAACACGCAGAAGAATGAAAGTGGACCACTTTCTTACACCATGCACAAAAATAAATTCAAAATGGATGAAAGACTTTAATGTGAAATAGGGAAACATTAAAATCTTGGAGGAGAATGCAGGCAGAAATCTCTCTGACCTCGGCCACAGCAATTTCTTACTAGATACATCACCACAGGTAAGGGAAACAAAAGCAAAAATGAGTTACTGGGACTTCATCAATACAAAAAGCTTCTGCAGAACAAAGAAAATAATCAACAAAACTAAAAGACAGCCTATGGAATGGGAGAAGATATCTGCAAATGAAATATCTGATTAGTATGTACTAGTGTTTGTAAGGCTTAGTATCCAAAACCTACAAAGAACTTATCAAATTCACCACCCAAAAAACAAATAACCTAGTTAAGAAATGGGCAGAAAGCATAAATAGACCTTTTTCTAAAGACATCCAGATGGCCAACAGACACATGAAAAGATGCTCAACATCAGTCATCATCAGGGAAACACAAATCAAAACCACAATGAGATACCATCTCACCTGTCAAGATGGCTAAAATCAACACAAGAAACAGCAGGTGTTGGCAAGAATGCAGAGAAAGGTAAATCCTCTTGCACTATTGGGGGGAATATAAACTGGGGCAGCCACTGTGGAGAATAGTATGGTGGTTCCCCAAAATGTTAAAAATAGAACTACCTATGATTCAACAATTGCATTACTAGGTATTTACCTAAAAGTTACAAAAATACAGATATGAAGGGATACATGCACTCCAGGGTTCATAGCAGCATTAACAACAATAGTTAAACTATGGAGAGAGTCTAAATGTCCATCGATCAATGAATGGATAAAGAAGATGTGGTATATATGTGTAATGGAAGATCTCTCAGCCATAAAAATGAATTAAATCTTGCCATTTGCAATGACATAGATGGAGCTAAAGTATATTAAGCTAAGTGAAATAAATCAGTCAGAAAGACAAATACCATCTGATCTCACTCATATGTGGAATTTAAGAAAGAAAACAGATGAACATATGGGAAGAATGAAAAGAAAAAAAGGAGAGCCATCAAAGACTGTTTATGATAAAGAATAAACTGAAGGTTGATGGAGCAAGATGGGAGGGGGAATGGGCTAGATGAATGATGGGTATAAAGGAGGGCACTTGTGATGAGCACTGGGTGTTGTATGTAAGTAATGAATCACTGAATTCCACTTCAGTAATCAATATTGCACTGTATATTAACTACCTAATATATAAAAAAAAATCAGCAAAACAACACAAAAGATAAGTTAATCAGATGCTCTCTTTGGGGAAATTTAATAGGAAAATACCAAGAAAAAATAGTTGTAACTAGTATCTCCCAAATTTTATTAGTCATTAAAATTACTTGGAAGCTTTTAAAACTTCCAGTGGCCTATCTTGCCTCATACATATCCAATCAGAATGTCTAGGGTGGGAGAAGATATTTGCAAATGACAGTGCAGACAAAGGGCTCATATCCAAGATCTATAAAGAACTTCTCAAACTCAACATGCAAAAAACAGATAATCATGTCAAAAAATGGGCAGAAGGCATGAACAGACACTTCTCCAATGAAGACATACAAATGGCTACCAGACACATGAAAAAATATTCATCATCACTAGCCATCAGGGAGTATCAAATCAAAACCACATTGAGATACCAACTTAGAGCAGTTAGAATGGCCAAAATTAACAAGACAGTAAACAACAAGTGTTGGAGAGGATATGGAGAAAGGGGAACCCTCTTACACTGTTGATGGGAATGCAAGTTGGTGCAGCCACTCTGGAAAACAGTGTGGAGATTCCTTAAGAAATTAAAAATAGAGCTTCCCTATGGCCCTGCAATTGCACTACTGGGTATTTACCCCAAAGATACAGATGTAATGAAAATAAGGGCCATCTGTACCCTAATATTCACAGCAGCAATGGCCACAGTCGCCAAACTGTGGAAAGAACCAAGATGTCCTTCAACAGATGAATGGATAAAGAAGATGTGGTCCATATACACTATAGAGTATTTGCCTCCATCAGAAAGGATGAATACTCCTTTTGTTATCAACATGGACGGGACTGGAAGAGATTATGCTGAGTGAAGTAAGTCAAGCAGAGAGAGTCAATTATCATATGGTTTCACTTATTTGTGGGGTATAAGGAATAACACGGAGGTCATGGGGAAATGGAGAGGAGAAGGGAGTTGGGGATAATTGGAGGGGGAGAGGAACCATGAAAGACTGTGGATTCTGAGGAACTAACTGAGGGTTTTGGAGGGGAGCTAGGTGGAAGGTTGGGTGACCCTGGTGCTGGGTATTATGGAGGGCATGTATTGCATGGCACACTGGGTGTGGTGCATAAACAATGAATTCTGGAACATTGAAAAGGAATTTAAAAAATAAAGAAAAATTTAGGAAAAAAAAGAATGTCTAGGATGGGGGCCAGTCATTAGTAGTTTTTAAAGATGTTGGGTAATTACAAGGTGCATTAAAATTTGGGAACCACTGCATTGAAAGGTAGAAGCTTAAGCCTAGTGGCCATGATATACAGCAATGCCAATTCTGATTTAGCAGGTCTGGGGTGGGGCCCAAAGTTTCTAACAAACTCCCAGGTAAATGCGATAATGCTGGTCCACAGACAACACTCTAAGTAGCAATAAGAGGCTAAGAAACTGCAGGGGAGGCACCAACCAGTGTGAGGAAGTGGAGATTATGAGATTAATAACAACTAAGATATAAAATAAAACAGCACTGCAATAAAGATTTCTCAGCTCCTGATGCTGAGGTTTGTAGAGGTTTCTTGGATAAAGAAAGACCTTTAAGTTCCTATTGTGCTTTAAATTTTTTTTTGGATTTCCTGAACTTCTTGGCATGTGTGTTTTTACACTAACCATTCATTGAAGCAAGCGGCACTGGACACTCTGGTTGCTCAAGATGGTTTTTCTTTTTCTTCTTTCCAGTTTTGTTTCCTTATTGTATTAACTATTGTGGCATAACAAACTACCCTTGAAATTTAGCGGCTTATAATAAACATTTATAATCTTATAGTTTTTGTGGGTCATCAATTCAGGAACATCTGATAGGAGGGTGGGGGCGATTCTGGCTCAGGATCTCTCATGAATTTGTAGTCAGGATAATGGCAAGGGCTGTGGTCCTCTGATGATGTTTGGAGCTGGAGGACCCATGTGCAATGGAGCTCACTTTCATGACTATTGGCTGGAGTGAGATGGAAGCAGCAATGTATTTTCTGACTTACTATTAAGTAGTACTATTAAGTTATAAATCATCACTTCCACTTTATTTTATTTGTTAGAAGTGAGCCACTAAGTCCCGGTCATAGAGAAGGGTAATTCGAGTCCACCTATTAAAGGGACTCGCATAATTTGGGAAATCTTTAAATAACCACAAAACCCCAACCTCTCTCACAAAACCATGTGTTTTAGAGAAAACTGCTTACACCTGCTCTAGGCAGGTGGTTCTCGAAGTGCATCAAAATCGCCGTAACTTGGGAACCAAGTATGAAAACACTTGGGTCCTATTCTGAATAAGGATTAGTACTGAATAAGAAATTGTGGGGGTGGGACTCGGTGACCTGTAGTTTAATAAGCTGAACAGGTGATTTTAATCTACACTTCAAATTTGAGAACCATCAGGTTCATCTAGTCTTGGTCATTCAGTTGCCATTGTGGGCTTGGAACACAGTTCTGGCCAATTAGCTGTGAGTGGGTCTATACCGGGGGCTGCTGGGAAAGGTTTCCTTGCTATAAAGGAGCAGCTAGTGGGTGTGTCTGGGTGCATGGTGGGAGACATCGGGTAGGGCAGTTCGGGAGAGCTTTGGAGATGTATGGCTGCCCCCTGGATACCTCTTTGTAGAAATCTGCCTGTGGACTTCTGACTGTGTGAGTTCATAAATTCCTTTATTATTAATGGCTGCTTGACGCAATGTTTTCTGGTATTTGCTGTTGAAGTCATGATTGACAGTCTGAGTGAGTACTTAAAATTTGGAAGTGGTCAGCTCAGTGATTTTTTTCAATCCTATCTGCCTATTTGGGTTATATGGGAAATTTTTTAAAAATACAATTTTGACTCCCTTCTAGGGAATCTAAGTAGTTTTTAGCATGGAGCCGTGATGTTGCATTTTTCAGTAGGTTATTCGGAAATACAGGCGTCACTGAGAACCGTGGAGAACTCCAACTACTGAAGGTTTGCTTGTTCAGCTATTGAAAACCATTTTTTAAAAAAGATTTTATTTGACAGAAAAAGACAGCACAAGCACGGTGAGCAGCAGGTGGAGGGAAAGGGAGAAGCAGGCTCCCTACCTAGCAGGAAGCCTGATGCTGGACCCAGACTCAGGACTCTTGAGGTCCTAAGCTGAAGGAAGATGCTTAACTGACTGAGCCACCCAGGCACACTGAGAACCATTTTTTTCCTCTAACATTCCCAACTTCTCTATGGTGAGCATTATAAACTAAAAGGAATAGGTGGGCAGTATCTTTAGAAGTGGAATAGGACTTTTCTTTTATACAATTGCTGCTAAAATAAACTTTTGCTAGGTCAACATGACCATTTTTCTTAATTTGTAAACTAATTTTTTCTGATACATGAAGTTTCTTTTTGGTCCATGGTTGGTTCATTCAGGATGGTAATAGGAGGGAATCTGTGTGGAAGCAATTCTTGGTAGTTTCTTAAGTCACTTTTGTTTGCATAAAAAGGCAATTCCAGCAACACTTCTCTAACATCATCAAAAAATTACTTGTTATGAGTCTTTGTTTCTCCACCAACTTCCTACTATCACTTCTCATTTTGTAATTATTATTCTATCCAGTAATAGCCCAGTATGAGAGTATCAGGATTTACATTATAACATTGCTGGGAGGTAATTGGGTATTTGTGGTAACCTAAGTGTTCATCACTTGGGGAATGGAAAGATGAATTAGGGTAGATAGACTTCACAGAATAGTGTACTCTAGTTAGAATTAAAGAATAAGATGTACATCCAACTGCTTGGTTAGAACTTAAAAACCTCGTGTTGAGTGAAAAATATAAACAGGAAAGGTCTACAATTTTTGGAAGTTGAAAACAGATCAACTTGAAAATAGCATCAATACATTATATTTAAAAGATTATAAGTAGATTTGTATGTTTCTACCCACTTGCATTAATTTGAACATATGTAATTAGTGTTAAACACCTTATCTTTTCTCTAAGGGAAGAGAGGAGAAGAGTGGTGATGAAGGGGGAAATACAAAAAACAAGAGTATTGTTAGTTCGAGCCCACCGAGGAATGCCAGAGCGGGGTGTGGGGAGAGCCCCAATAGTCTTGGAAGGAACAACCATGAGGGTATCCCATGGACAGAGGAGTAGCGTTATCCATTCTTTGTACCTGATACTACCACCCCCACCTAAACCTTATAAAGGCCTGTAAAGCCTTGAAATACAGGTACAACTTAAAAACCTAGAACCAAGCTTGAGAATTTCATAATAAATAGACATAAATAAGATGACGTTTAAGCATAAGGCTTTGTTTAAATAAGAGTGTCGTGGTGACTGTCTGCTTGTACAGGTTGTACAGGTGAAGAAATTGTTAAAATGCAGCCACTGCTCCACTTGCTGTATGGAAACTTTTTTTTTTTTTTTTTAATTCACAGGAAAACACCTTGTGGACTAGTGGAGCCCCTGTTGTAATTTTTATTTTTGGCAGTTTAGTGGCAGCTCCAGGAAGGTGGAGATGGCTTCCTCCAGATGGTGTGGCCATACTTCCCACAGGGCTGGGTCACAAACAGTGCCTAGTAAACATTTCTTGAAACTGCAAATTAAAAGTGTTTGCTATAATGTTTGGGCAGGGTGAAGCTTCTGGATGCCTTATTTAAGTGGAATATCAGTGAATCCTATTCAAGACTTTACTCCTATATGCACATGTACCTATAAAACAAACACCTATATGGTAGTGTAGAAAAAAAAATGTTTAAGCAAAACTTCATCTTAGTAGGATAGACAGTAGGGTCTAATGATCAAGGGTTTGGGCCCTGGACATGGGCAGGGTGAAGTGAGTCTTAGCCTTGGATCACCATCATTACCCACACCTGGTAGAACCAACACTTGCTAGAACTGCATTTCTTGGGTTCTTACCCAGGCAGGCTGAGCAGGAATTCTGGAGGTGGGGCCCCAACTATCTGATTGAATGTGCTCTCTAGGTGATTCTGACACCTGGCTAACATTTGAGAGCTCTTAGCTTGCACCATTTAATGTACAACATTTCCTCTACCTTTTCTCTTTGAAGACCCATGTTTTATACTTGGTCTTTTTGCTTGAGGATCCAAAATAATTGCTGTATTCACACTGCATCTATTTTTATGCTTGTAGATAGCGGGAAACAAAATCTTGTGGTATACTATATTCAAGTGCGTTTTGCATTCAGTGGAGCCTAATAATACATATTGTTCAGTTTATTTCTGAGTAGTGCATGTATGGTCTGGAGACTAATAGACAAACTGGAAAAAGAAGAAATAAAAATAGTCAACATTTCATTGTAATGAATCATTCTTTAAAATATTTTTTTTTTTGCTCAAGGTGGCTATGTGTGGTTTTAAAACATCCAAAAGAGGAGGTACATAGAAAGAGGGTAAATATTTAATATTTAGGTCTAAAAATCATGATGGGGAAAAAAGAATGAATCAATTACTTAGAAATAAGTAAATATGAAACAGTAATAGTAAGTCAGTAGTGAAATATGTGCCAAAGGAGGTACTTGGGAATTGTCTTGTTATAGGCAAGATCATGGTAACTGAATTAATTTTTGAGCTGAGGAAAATTAAGTTTCATCGTCACTTGCTTTGACAAATGAAACCAATGACTACCAATTAAGGGAACATAAAACAACTGCCTTTTAATATCCTAGACCTGGAGACTTCTCTAAAGTGAAAAATGGTAATACAGTAGTCAACAAATATTATACTGCATTATCACTGGCCTACATAAGCCTCTTGGGTTTTTTTTTTTTTTAGTTTTTTTTTTAATTTATTATAAACATATAATGTATTTTTATCCCCAGGGGATATTTATCACCAGGTTGACACACTTCACAGCACTCACCATAGCACATACCCTCCCCAAGGTCCATAACCCCATCCCCCCATCCCCCTCCCCCCAGCAATCCTCAGTTTGTTTTCTGAGATTAAGAGTCACTTATGGTTTGTCTCCCTCCCAACCCCATCTTGTTTCATTGATTCTCCTCCTACCCCCTTAACCCCCCCATGTTGCATCTCCACTTCCTCATGCTTAGCGAAATAAGTCAATCAGAGAAACACAACTATCATAGGATCTCCCTGATATGAGGAAGTGGAGAAGCCTCTGGTTTTTCTTTTTATATCTCTTTGCAGCTCCTACCTTTCACTTCTTTGGGTATCCATTCTGATGCATTTTACATATGTTTTCTTTCTTGCTTTTGGGGGGGGGGTTGTATGCAAGCTTTTCAAAAAATAACATAAAATTTTAGGTGTACAAGAGAGAAAGTTACAATAAACTCTGTATAATCATTACCAGCTTGAGTAATAAACTCCTGGCCAGATTATCTAAAACTCTCCCAAGCCTCTACTCATCCCCACACCAGCCAGATTATTTTGAAACAAATTCCAGGCCCAATTTTTATTTTATATATTTTAAACTTATATAAATGAGTTTATAGTATTTCTTGACCTTGTTTTTTGATTATCCATCTCTGGAGCTAGTGGCTACATCTAGCCTATTCGAACTACTTCATGGTACTCTGTGGTGTATCACATATTCATCCATTTTTCAGGAGTGGAAGCAGGGGGGGTACATGGATGAACTTTACCTCCATCTTCACACAAATAGCACATCTTTATACACGCCCCCTACTGAGCCTGTGTGAAAATTCCTCTGTGATGTATGCTTAGGTTTAGAATTTCGAGGTCCAAGTAAAAAATTCTTTTGATTAGATGCTGCCTGATTGGATACAGAAAATCTGGAGGGCAGTCTATACATGCACCAGGAACATCTAGCATTATCTAGTATTTCCCCCTAGTTTGTTAGGCATAAAATTATACTGCATCATTTTAATTTGTTTTTCTAATTAGCATTACGTGTGACCATACTTTCATAAGCTTGTTAGTTTTTTTGAGTTCCCTTTTCTGTAAATTGTTTCTACCTTTTGCCCATTTTCTCACTGGAGTTTTTAATCTTAGTGATCTACGGGAATTCCTTCAGTTTTAAAAATATTAGACCATTGTTAAGTTTGAGCTTTGTTTTTATAAATTTGTCATCTGTGTAACTCTATGTTGACTTTCAATAGAAATTCTTTTTAACTTTTTTTAAAAAATTTTATTATGCTATTCACCTTACAGCAATTCTTAATTTGGGTACAAATTCAATCTATCCTTGTGGTGTATTTCTGTTATTCTAAGAAATTCTTCTTTGCCTTTATCTTGAGGATATGCTTTCATATTTTCTTTTACTGACTTTGTGGTTTACTTTTCCTGTTGAGGTCTTCATTCAATTTGGGCCCACCCTTTATAATTAAGAATTTCTTAATTTTTTTCTAATATATGAGCACATTTTTTCCAGATCTGTCTAAATAATCCTTGCAACATTGATTTGTGGAGTTATTTCATAGTACATACTAAGTTCCCTTAGTTAATGAGTCTCTCAGCTTTCTCGAGATCATTTGTTTTTATACAAGTATGATACTGGTTTTAATCTGTTTATAGTAGATCTTCACGTCTGTAGAGTAACATAACCTTTTCTTTTCAAAGCTGTTATTCATGTACCTTTATTTTAACAGACATTTTAGAATAAAGGATTTCCTTGAGGCCTGCTAGAGTTTGGATTAGAGTTATTGTAAATTTGATTAATCTGGGATTAAATAGTATCTCCTAATGATTACTCTCACCCATGATGATGGAAACATTATGGATATTCATCCATGTCCTTTGTTAGATGAAAAAGTTTTACCTACATGAGACTATTTTTTTTTAATTAACCTATAATGTATTTGTTTCAGGGGTGCAGGTGTGATTCATCAGTCCTACACACTGGGCAGCACTCACCTTAGCACATACCGTCCCCAGTGTCCTCTACCCAGCTCCCCTCCCTCCCATCCCCCTCCCCTCCAGCGACCCTGTTTCTTTTCCTAGATTAAGAGTCTCTCATGGTTTCAGACTGTTTCTTTAGGGTAAAACCTGGGTACTTGACTGTTTCTGCTGATAATAAAAATGGTAACTGATTTTCGTGTTTCCTGGATGATTTCAGGCTTAGAGAACTGTTACTGAGTTGCATGTGTGCTGTTTATGCGCAGCAATGTGGGTGGGGGGAATGGGAGGTGCGGTGCGGTGCTGTGCCTGAACAGCCTGAGTTTTGAATCCAATCTTTGTGAATACTCTCAGTATAACAATTTGGTCATTTCTCTTGCTCAAGGTTTTCTGATAGATAATCATAGACTTGAGAGATTCTTCTTTATTCCTGGGTTGCTAGTGTTTCTTTTAAATTCACATATGCCTCTATTATGATTTTTTCCATTAGGATAAGTGCCAACAACAGCTATCTTCCATATACTTGATGTTTTGGAAGCTTTCTCATTATTTTTTTTAAGTGTCCTGTGTTCTTCAGTCTGAACTTCCAAATCCCTAGGTCTTTGGCCTTTGCCACACTACTTACTCCAAATGATTTTTTTAAAAAATTCACCTTTTGCCACTTACAAAACTGCTTAATTGTAGGAAGAACTCTTAAAATGAGAAACTTATACATATATTTTTTAAAGATTTTATTTATTTGACAGAGAGAGATCACAAGTAGATGGAGAGAGAGGCAGGCAAAGAGAGAGAGAGGGAAGCAGGCTCCCTGCTGAGCAGAGAGCCCGATGTGGGACTCGATCCCAGGACCCTGAGACCATGACCTGAGCCGAAGGCAGTGGCTTAACCCACTGAGCCACCCAGGCGCCCAAACTTATACATATTTAAGTGTAAAATACAGTCTTAAGTATAGGTATAATGTTCTGCAATAGATTACTAGAATTTGTACATCTTGAATAACTTCAATTTTATACTGATTGACAGCAACTCCTTTCCCCCTTCCCTCAACCCCTGGAAACCACCATGTTATTTTGGTTGTGTGAGTTTGACTATTGTAGACCACTCAAGTGGAATAATGGAGTATTTCTATTTCTGTGACTGGTTTATTTCACTTAGCATAGTATTCCCCATGCTCATGACTGTTTGCACAGCAGGATTTTTTTTTAAGGCTGCATAATACACTGTTGTCTATATAGACCACATTTTTTTTTTATCCATCTGTTGATAGATACTTAAATGGTTTCCATATCTTGGTTATTAGGAATAATGCTGCAATAAACATAAGAATGCAACTATCTCCACAGGATCTTTATCAATTCTTTTGGCTATATACCTAAAAGTGGGATTGTTACATTACAGATTATTGCATTTTTAACTTTTTTAGGAACTGCCTCAGTGTTTCTTATAGTGGCTGTACCATTTTGCATTCCTAAGAGTACTTTAAAATATCCATGTTAATTGGTGTGAAGTGAAAACTCATTGTGGCTTTGATTTGTATTTCCCTGATAAGAATGTTTTAAGATTTTATTTATTTGACAGATCACAAGTAGGCAGAGAGGCAGGCGGGGGTGTGGGGTGGGGCGGGAAGCAGGCTCCCTGCTGAGCAGAGAACCTGATGCAGAACTCGATCCCAGAACCCTGAGATCATGATCTGAGCTGAAGGCAGAGGTGCCTGGGTGGCTGAGTGGGTTAAGCCTTTGCCTTACATTCTTAAAATATGAGAATATTTTAATACCTATTTGCTCTATGTATGGCATCTTTGGAGAAATTTCTACTCAAGTCCTTTGTCCATGTTTTAATAAAGTTATTTGTGTGTTTGTTTTGCTAATGAGTTGTAGGAGTTGCTTATATTTTGGATATTAGCCCTTTTTCAGATACATGATTTGTAACTATTTTTTTCATAGTTTGCTTATTACTTTATCGATAGTTTTGCTGTGCAGAAGCTTTTTAGTTTTGTGATCACTTATTCTTGTTCTTATGTTATCAGTATTTTTCGTGTCCTATCAAACAAATGCTACCTAGACCAATATCATGAAGCTTTCCCCTTATATTTTCTTCTAGGGGTTTTGTAGACTTAAACGTAATACCTGAATTTTAATCCATTTTGAGTTGGCTTTTGTATATGATGTAGGATGTCCAGTCCCATTCATGTGAAAATGAGTTTTCCTAGCATCCTGAGCATCACAAAACCACTGTTAACACCCCTCCAGGCAAAGCTCTGGTCAGGTTTTTGCCTTCTAAGCCCCAGAGATGTTAAAATTAGATCCAGGGGGATTGGAATGTAAACATGCATCTTGAGGCTTTAGATATGTGCTAAGAGATGAATGGATGCTCAAGGATGGTTGGACTCTTTTCCTTTATTCCTTAGGTTTATGCTACCATGGCTTTATTCTATCCATGCTGGCCCTTGTGACCTAATAACTTGGTGATGAAGAGGCTGGAAATCCTTTTTCAATGCAATCTGGGAAGAGAAATGAGAATTTAATTCCACCATATCCTTTCACTGTCACCATCATCTAAGACCTTAATCCTGAAGGGGATGTGATCCTGCAAGTGCACTGCCATGGTAAGGAAGAAACCGTAAGCCTGATAGTCCAAGGTTAACAATCTTGTACATGTGGCCAGTAGTGAAAAACATTCAGTGTGGCTACGAGTTAAAGAGGAAAGTACACTTGCTTTCCTCAGGAAATTGTATTTATTTCAGTAATGGGACTTACAAAAACACAATTTATGGCTCTTTTTTGGCTAACAATTCCAGAATAACATATTGTGCAAACTCTGCAGAATCTGACCATAATGTTCTGACTCTGAGCAGATTTTTGGGTGATAGGAATTTCAGTGGAGTTGAGTTGAGAAGATTTGTGGATGAAGAAGGAAATTGGCAGGAAGGCTAAATCTGGGGCTGGTAGGAATTAGCCCAAGGCAACTCCGAGCTGGGAGAGTTGTGCATAGGAGGATGAGAACAGTACTGGTATAGCACATACTGGTATAGCACAACTAGGCTGGAGGCCACATGTAGTGTGGGGATGTGATGGGATGAGAAAGGATATTGGGGAACGAATTGGGAGCAAATCAGGATAGGCTTCATACAACATGCTAGGGATGGGAGCCTTATATTAAAAACAATGAAGAAGCTTGGGAGTACTGATTAAAAGTGAAATATATTGTAACAGAAAAAGAGGGTTCATGTGGTTAAGTAATAATACGTAAGGGTAATAAACTTTGATTTAGACTTCTAAAAAACCAAAACCGAAACAAAACCAAACCACACAATTACTTGTGTTCCCCCTCCCTCGCCTTAGTGAGTTTGGTTTTTCAGTAGGTACGTCACAAATCTTAAATAGTATATACTCCTACTTAGCTATCTGAAATGCATTTTTATTAAACATGACAACCTATTCTTAATAAATCCTGTTAGGGTTTTCAGATCAAATTAAGTCAATAGAACCAGGTGAATACGGCCCAAGTAATAAGAAAATACCTTGACTGCAGAGATAGGAGATGCTAGTTTGAAACTTGTGATCCTCTCGATGAGAAGGAGCTGGCTCAGAGTTGAGGAACAAATTTGTGCAGATGGCAGTGATCAAGTACCTATGGTAGGGGGCTTGCATTGTGGCTGAGCTTCTATCTGTAGGTAGTTAACCAGTGGATAATTGTTCCAGGGGATAACTGCTTCCTGTGAGGATCTCACTGGATGGAACAACTGGTCCCTTAGTGGAAGCTAATTCTATATATCCTTTTTCTGGGCTTTCCATGCTGGTCTGTTTTTGGTTTTGCTGTTAGTGCTCTAGGATCATATAGCTAAATACATACTTTAACAGAAGGGGAAAAGAAGGGAAAATCTCCACCAAAATAGTGAACAAAGTAAAATGGTTGGAATAAAGCCAAATGCTTAAGTACTTTAAATAGAGTAAAATCACTGGAGGCTATTAGACTAGGTGAAAACAGATCACTCCCCCATCCAGAAAGGATATAATATGCCAGATACATACTGAACAAAAAGGAAGCTGTAGTAGCTACATAGCAGACAAAAAGCAGTTATAAGGGTAGTTAAGATGTCTATAAATTTAAACTTACAAGAACCCCAACAACCATAATTATTTAAAACTTTAATAAAATTAAAGATGAGCACCATAACAGTTGAATTAGGATTGGAACAAAATATACAACTTCCATTGCTCTAAGGAAATCCCACTTCTCATCCTTTAGGGCAAGTGAGGAAGGGTGAAACCACCTGAAGTTTAAGATTGAGAGGGTAGTTATCCAGCCAAACCTTGCTAAGGCATCAAATAGAATGAAAACTGAAGACTTAAAGAGGCCACAGCAACTTTTTTTTTTTTAATTGGTTTTAGGGAGGAGCAAAAGTCAGACTGTGGAAGGTTTAAGACCAAACTTGACATAACAGTGTAGTTATTGGAAGCCTTTGCATCTCTTTGATACCACTGGCAGCCATGAAATCTTGGAGGTAGTTTCCTTTGGCTGGATGTAACATGGTGTTAATTATATTGCCTTGAACATGTCCACAGTACAGTTTCTCTCTGAGAAAGCAGCTCTCAAATCCCCAGCCATAAGTGAGACACAAGCACATTCAGTTCTGATTTACAAATTTAAAGGGGCGTAAAATTACTCCTTTTCAGGCACTCACCTGACTAAATGACTGCATTGGACCTGACTGAGACTGTCCTACTAAAGAAAAATAATCCACACCAGGTAATTCAATAGAAGCATTTTAATACAGAGAATTGTTCACATAGTTGACAGAAGAACTAAAGGAGGAAGTAGGGGATCACATAGGAACTCAGGGGCATCTTGGGCTGGAGGGAGACAGGAAGGAAGGTATGGTGCTCCAGAACCAGGAGGCTGGTGATGCCTGGAACCCTGGAGAAGGCTGCTTGGTGGAAGTGAGAACTGCAGACAGGATGGCTTTCAAGTGGCAGCTGGAACCATGGAGCAGGCAGCAGCATTACTGGAGGCATTGCCTGATTTGGAAGAAGAGGCGGAAATAATCCAGCTTTAGCTCCTCACTTCCTCTAGTCTTTAATCAGTGTCTCACCATTAACTTCTGATACCCAAAAGCAAATGACAAGGGAGCTGAAGCTCTCTTGGAGTCAGGAAGAAACACTGATCTCTTTATTTGGAACCAGTCCTTACTGTTGCTATCTTCTATGAACTGTCCAACTTTGGAGTTAGGAACATGGTATCTTTTCTCTGCAGTCAAACCCATAGCACTAAGTTGTTACGTTACCAATCTAGGGAGAGTAAAAAGGAAACTACCTAGTGGAGGGTACTGATTTGAGAGTCTGGTCAGGGCTTGAATTTCCATGTAGAATTTAGATGCTTTATAAGCCACAGATCTAGTACATAAAACCATACACAGTGCTCCAGCTCTGGCTTACCTGCTTACAAATGCCTTTTTTATTAAAGGCATTTACCAAGACAATCTAGCTTCATCAGAAAATTTACAAATTTGTTAAATTAGCATGGGTTTATGTTAACTATTTTGGTCTTTTCAACAGTTACTTGAAGTCTGTCTCCTCTGCATCAACTACTATCATGCATGGCTTCATAAAACTTCCTTGGATATTTTATTCTCTCAGTTGTAAAGCAAAGCTCTTCATCTCCATAAAACTATCTTTGGGAGATTATTAGATTTATATATTTTTTCACATAACAGATTCCTCATAATTTACTTACAAAATTGTTTGGGAAATCTTTTAAGAATTTTTTCCCCCTAGGATATTGGTAAAATACTGAGGCCATTGGGTTTCCTTAATATCTATTCATTAGTTGGCCCTCTTTGGGCACAGTTCAACTAGAAACCTATCTAGCTATATTTTCTGCCAACCTATATTTTTCCATCTTATTCAGGGATGATGTTTGTAACCTACCTATAATCCATCAATGTTGCAAGCCTCATTTTTAGGAAAAGCCATTTATTTGACAGGACTTGATCTTAATGAATTTATACTGCTTTATGGTAATGAACATTTCCTGAAAGTGCTCAAAAATACTTTGATTGAATTGCATATAGGAATGAAGCTGACCTACTGGTCTGCTCTAAGAAAACATATAAAGCATCTTTTTCTTTAATCTTCAAAAAATTGCCATTCTTTAGGACTTTATGAAGAAAGAATTATTACTTCTGGGAACCCATAGACAAGGTCTTCTAGTATTATGAATTAGTAATAGAAATTGGGGGTGGGAAGAAGTGATGTTCTTTCCATGTAGGGCTTCTTTATGCATTACATTTTTCCAAATTTGTAAAATAAAGAATAAAATCACAAATAATACTATGTCAGATGGTGCTTGCATTCAGTGGTGAGTATCAGAATCCAGAACAACTGTGGCTTAAGTTTGGAGTTTTATATACTTAGTACAACCCTCACCGATGGGCAGTTCCCAGCTGGCACAGCATTCCGTGCAATGTTAGACCCACCTTCCTTCTATCATTCTGCTACTTTCGCAGGGCAAGATAGCTACCCACCTTCAGCCTTGTATACACATCCCAGGCAGGAAGAAAAGGTACCTGCTCACTTTCCTGAAATATGATGGAAATAAATATAAATCACGGTAGCTTGCAGCATGTACCCAGTATTAGCTCTACCTCTGGTTTGCGAAAGAGAAAATGGAGGCCTGGTTTCCCCAGGTATGCAGTTAGTAAAGCAGGAAGTCGGAGGTTTTATTACCCATCTCTTACAACTCCCAGGTACATGCTCAAATATATTTTATTGCTTTTTTCCTAGGAATGGTTTAGGGTGTTTTTTGACTCTAAAAGATAAAGTTCTTGGTTTTGACTTATTTTACCCAAGAACCAAACTTCAAGGTCTCCTGTGATCCTTCCCTTCCTCATAATTAAAGCGGTCTTTTTCTGGGCACGTCTGGGTGGCCCAGTGGGTTAAGCCGCTGCCTTCAGCTCAGGTCAAGATCTCAGGGTCCTGTGATCGAGCCCCACATTGGGCTCAGCAGGGAGCCTGCTTCCCCCTTTCTCTGCCTGTCCCTTTGCCTACTTGTGATCTGTCTGTCAAATAAATAAAATCTTTAAAAAAAAAATCAGTCTTCTGAGAGTAACACTTAACATGATGTGCTCTAGGATCCAATTCCATTAGTTTGGGGGGCGGGGGGCTTGTTAACAGCACTGGACCCAATCCCAGATAAATTAGACTTTGGAGGCTTGGTTTCATGAAAATGCATTTTTAATAAGCTGGACAACTGAATGATGTGACTGTTAAATTTTTAGAACCACTGTACTAGATGATAGTGTTCTGCTGAGCACAAACTTATTCTGAGTTGCAGCTGCTTCCAGGTCATTTAGTACTTGGGGGTGAAATGAACCAAGAGTATTATCTTGTCCTGAAACAAAAGGTTTCTTTGCTCTGAGAAGTGGTCTCACACCTCCTGGAGGCTATGGAAATGGTTTCTCCCAGCAAATACAGTTGGTGAGATTGCTATGTATGTTTACCATATGTCCTGGCTAAAATTGTAGGGTCTGGAGTCAGAATGACTAAAATCAAGACTCTGCCAATAACCTGGCTGTAAAACCTTGGGCAATATTACGTAAATCCTATGTCTCATTTACCTAAAAGGTATTATTATCCCCACCTTACATATCTCAGGATAGTTGTGGGGATTAGAATCAAAACAAAGCACTTACGTTAGTGTCTGGTATTTTTAATAAGCGTTAGTTATTAATGATGTTTTTGCGATGTCATGATCCAAGTCTCAATACCTATACGGATTGTGCCTCTTTGTGTTACTGTAATGTCTCTTGCCACCCTTGTGCCTGGTAATCTTTTTTTTTTTTTTTAAAGGATACATGATGAGATAGAACGGGTCATTATTAAACCATCACTGGCTAACAGCTTATGGCATAGAGCCTGTTAACGGCAAACAGAGCTTGTGGAGGTTCTCCTGCAGACTGTCTTTGTAGCAGAGTTAAGTTGTGATCAGCTGGGTGAATTCTTCAGTTGCAGCCTCAAAGCAACCAGGTAGTTGGGAGGGAGATGGGTCATGAATTCTCTGAACTTCAGCTCTTAATTGAGGAATACTTGATAGTATCCCTCCTACCTTGGAGGAAAGCTGAGAGACTAATTAAGCTATTTCTGTGGCTCAGCATTTTTAAGGGTCTTAAGTGAATCAACTGTGTTAAAATGTGACCATTGTAGCCTGTGGTTTATATTAACTATGATCCCTGAAGCTTCTACTGCTTCCAGCTTGGCATATGAACAATAATCTAAAATGCAAGAAGGTGGTAAATAATGAGATACGGTAAGTCCCTTTTATGTATGTGCAGAAACCATGCACTCTACAATTAGAGTCAAATGATTTGATTGAACAGAAGACCGAATCAGAGGCTTTGGCTCAAATACCTAATGAGATGAGTTAAGAGGCTCTGTTCTTGCTGTGAGGCTGAGGACAAGTGAGCATAAACTGGACTGTCCTTGTCAAGAAATGACACGTGAATGTGCTTATTTGGGAGGCAAAACACACCTTTTCAGATACTATGTCCCTTCTCATCTATTCTGTGCTTTAATTGTATAACACTGTAACTTCTAACATGTTCATATGATACCGTAACCTAGCAATTAAACAATCCTGCTTGGAATCCTTCTTGACTGGTTAAATAAACCTCTGCTACTGAGGTTTGGTATAGGCATTGTATGGTCATCGCTTCTGCACTGTCCTCAAGCTTCCTTTTTTTTTTTTTAAATTTTTATTTTATTTTTTATTTTTTATAAACATATCTTATCCCCAGGGGTACAGGTCTGTGAATCGCCAGGTTTACACACTTCACAGCACTCACCATAGCACATACCCTCCTCAAAGTCCATAACTCCACCCCCCCAAACCCCTCCCCCCAGCAACCCTCAGTTTGTTTTGTGAGATTAAAATCACTTAGGGTTTGTCTCCCTCCCAATCCCATCTTGTTTCATTTATTCTTCTCCTACCCTGCTAACCGCCCCCTCATGTCACATCTCCCTGATATGAGGAAGTAAGCTTCATTTTTATTTTCTATCCTACCCCATGTCTTTCTGGTCTTGGATGTGGAGTGGATATTCTACTTGTTCATTAATACTGCTTTCCAGTGATGGTTCATTTCTCCCCTGCCCCTTCTCAGGGCTTTTGAAGCCTCATACTGTCAATTCCACCTTGATGTCATAATCTAGGACTGTCATTTTCCCTTATATTTTGATGAACTTAGCACCTGATCTCCTGGGTTTTTGAAAATTTCAGTATCTATAGGATGATCCACCCAATGTCCTGGCCTTTCAGTTCTTTGAACTCCTATTACTTTTGTCTTCCATCCTACCTTAAAAACTCCTCTTATTGTCCTATCAGTTTAGAGCCTCCTCTCTGGCCATCACCTATTTTTCCAACTTACTCTACGATGAACACTCCAATATCTCACTAAGAGCATTCTACAGTTGACCTTTTTCTTTTAACTGTTCAAATCTTCAAAGGAACCTGTTTCCCTTTTTCCAGTTAAGTTAACATTACTATCTCCATTGTTACCTTCATTTTTCTGCATCTGTATTCCTGAGACCCTCTTTACCTCGAATTTCATTCTTAAACACAAGCATATGAAGAAAGTTGGAACAACCTATAAGCATGCAGAACAGTTTCACATTAAATTCCTCTATTAAATATGCAAATGGGCTTTTAATGATGCCAAACAATACTATTTCATTATCTTTGTGAATTCCCTCTCCTATCTTCAAACTATTGCATACCTTTTTCAGCCTGAAAAACCCCTTCCTTCTCTCCACTCTTAGCTAATGATCTCATTGCACTGTGAAAATGGAAGTGACAGAAGACAACATCACATCTTCCTAAGTACAATGAACCCACACATATGCATTTGTACCCTTAACTCTGCTTTCATCCAGTGTTGACATCTAAGGTCAACTCTTCAACTTGTACAATGGATCCCATTCTTTCTTACCTGCTTGAAGGCTTCACTCATCTATGTATTCATTATCTTTGGCATCCTTATCCCCTGCCATTCTTACCAGCGTATACAAGCAGAGTACTTTCTATCCTCAAACTCTTTTTCCTTTGACCTACACACACTATTCCTGTAACCACCCTTTTTCTCTGCTCCCTTTATAGCAAACACTCAAAAGAGTTGTTCATAGAAGTAACTTTACCTCCTATCCTCTTGATGTCGATTGGGTCATCATTCCACTGAAAGTCTCTTCACAGTGAGGTGTCTCTTTAAATTAAATGGTCAATTCCAAGTTCTCTTTAATGTTTGTAGCATTTCATATTGCTGATCACCTGCTATTAATTTTGTTTTCTTCTATGGGTTTCTGGTATTCTACCCTCTCTTTGAAGGTGACCCTTCTCATTGACTATTTCTCAGCCTTCTTTGTTGAATCCACATGTTCTTAACCTCTAAATTCCTGAGGATCTTCAATTTTTTCTATCTATGTATCATAGGTGATCTATGGTCTTAAAGCTCCAAGTATCCTCTGTAAGCTGATGACTTCATAACTTATATCCCAGCTCCAACCTTCCTCCTGAACTCCAGAGCTGGATAAAAAGCTTTCTACCAGACAAATCAAATGGACAGCTATTGAACACCTCAGCATGGCTATGACCACTATGTAACCTACTTATCTTCCTTCATGAATTTCTGAAATTCCATTTACCCTATTGTCCAGGTAAAAACAAGCAAACAAAACCTTTGGCATGATTTTCATACCTCTTATTCTCTCACATACCACTTTGAATTTACCATCAAGTTCTATAGCTTAATATTAAAAATATGTCAATCCAAACACTTACACCACTTCTCCTGATACCACCCTAATAACAAGTTGCTTGCATCCCTGCATGGATGATGGTAAAGACATCTTTTAAAAAAATTTTTATTTAAACATTTTTATTTAAAAATTTTAAAAACTTGACATATCAAGAGAGAGATATCAGAGAGAGAGGGGGAAGCAGGCTCCCTGCTGAGCAGAGAGCCTGATGCAGGGCTTGATCCAGGACCCTGAGACCATGACCTGAGCCACCCAGGTGCCTGATGGTAAAGACTTCTTAATAGGTTGTCTTGATTATCCTCTTATTCTTATGGTATATTCTATCTGTAGGAGTCAGAGTGAAATCCTTAAATTTTGCATTCTGAAATTTATAGACAAACAGGAAATTACAAAGTTAGTACAGAGAGGTCCCATGTACAGTTTACCTGGTTTTCACTTAGATTATAATGAAATATCAGGACATCAAACCAAGAACTGGACGTGGTTACAACATAGCTATACACTTGGCTGTCACTTTATTGCATGTGTAAATTATATAGAACAATACCATCAGATTTAAGGAACTTCCAAACTGTTTTCCAGAGTAGTGATTTTATACTTTTAAAATCCATGCATGACTGTTATGCCCCAATAATGGGTCCTTGATTAAAGGAGCAAGACTGATATAAAGCAAAGGTCAAGCAAAGCTTTATTTCACGATAAGCTTCAAGGATCTAACCGAACGTTCGGGGATGCACCTCTTGCAAGAGAGGACGACCCTTCTCTGTTTCACAGACTAGCTTTTAAGGGCAAAGGCCATGCGGTCTGGCCTGGCCACACACAGGTGGCCAATGAGATTGTAACACACACAGGAAACTCCACAGTGATGCCAGGTGACCAATTGAGTTATAATTTACCGTAGTAGACATTTGACTCAGCCTATTACACCTCGATTGGGATTGGCGTCAAAAAGGCTCCCAAAGGGCAGGGCCCTTACTCCTTGGTAGCTAGGGAGACAGTATGCAACCCCCCACTGATTGATGTCTCCACCTGGCCTGACCCACCCTTGTATCTGGGCTTTGTTACCTGGAGCTGGTTTCCGGGACTTGTTTTAAAGTGAATCCCCTGGGGGAAGGGGAGCAGGGACAGTTTAAGGGTTAAACAAAAAGTTTTTGTTTAACCTCAATTAAAGCCTCTTGCTAAAATATAAAAATATAAAATAGGTCCTTACAGTGACCAATCCAGTTTTTTTCATGTCCTCTATGGCACTTGTTATTTTATTAACTACCATATTAAATGATTTTATTAAATCAGCTAATCTAATCAGTATATAAGGTCTTATCATCGATTTAATTTCCATTTCCCCAGTGACGAGTAATGCTAAGCTTAACTGACATCTGTAAATCCTCTTCAGGGAGATGTTTTTCACTTGCCCATATTCTCTCAGGTCTATCAAAATTATCCTGTTTGATTGGGGGCATACTCCTGTCTCCTCATTTTGTCTAACTCTGTGTCAGTGTGTTGCTGTATGTTAGGAAACTCTGCTGTGTTTCCTGGTCCTGAAAGCAATGACCTTATGAAGAAGAGGTCCTGCAGTGCATTGTCACCTGTTGCCCAGAACCTGGTGTGTCCTTTGTGTTTCCTGTGACCTGCTGTGTCTTGACTGCTTGTTTCTTTCAGCCCATTCCTGTGCTGTGGCTCTCTGCCTGTTTTAGGGTAGTGTTTGGTCCCTGTCATGTTAGTAGGACACACTGGGGCCACTTTGGGCTTGAGCTTAGTCAGACCATACATTTGCCAGAGGTACAATAGTGCCAAACTGTAGGGTGCATTCCCTATGTTGTCCCTTGAGAAGCTTTTGTTGGTTAGGGCCTGCAGTCAGACCTCTTCTCTGCCTCTAGCCCCCTGTTACAGCCTTGTTTTAATGTATATAGTTATCTTCCCCTCAACCCAGGCCAGGAATGACTTGGGAGTGGTGTTTTCCTGTCACGGCTGCTTGCATACCATCAGGATTGTGGCCTCAGTTGGAATGGGCTCTGGGTAGGAGCCAATTGGAGGAGGATGGCTGTGAAGTACCCACAAAGTTTGTGCCTATGAGAGGGGCCACCAGGGCTAGGCTGACTGGGGAGAGGCTTGCAGTTTTAACAAGGCATTTGCAGGACTTCCCTTGGTGAGGTCACTGCTGTTGACCAAGGCCTCGCCAAGTGCATGGGTTGGGAAATGTGGTATTGGATGAAGTTCTAGAACCTAGGTGAGGTTCGGTGGGCTGAGGTCCAGAGCCGATGACCAAGAAAGAATTCTTGAGACATCTTTGGTGTAAAATGGTGGTTTATTAAAGCACAGGGACAGGACCCGTGAGCAGGAAGAGCTGCTGCCCCGGGTTATGAGGGTAGACATGTTATATACCTTGCGGTTGGGGGAAGGTGATGAAGGGAAGGGAGGTTTCAACAGAGTTTTCACATGTCAGGGAGGGCCTACAAGGTGCCGGGGGGAGGCCTTGCTCTTATGGCCTGATCAATGTCGTCTTTAGGTCAGGCATTAACATCAAGATAGTTGGGAGATTCTTGGTGGGGTGTTATGATATCCTGCTATCATTTACATTCCCTTCTACCTCAACCTCCTCCAGTTTATGGTGGGGAGGGAGACATTAGGGCTTCAGGAACGGAGAGTTATTTGCCTCTGGAAATTTGTGCTATTGATAAGGTAACCTCCCTGTTTAGGTCTCTAGGACATCTTGTAGAGCAAGGGAGATTCCTGTTCTGCAGATTGTGATCCCTGCAAGTGAACTATTTATCGTTTTATGGCGATCAGGGGTGTCTGAGGAATGCTCCACATATGGAGGGGGCAGGTGGAGAGGGGGTGCAAGGTGCCAGCTTTTTCTTTGTCCTCAGCCAGCCTCCTGCTCCCTCATCAGTATTGGTAAGTTTTGTGCAATTTTTCTGGGAGAGGAGACGGGCAGCGTAGGGACTGAGGCAAGCATGACTGGAAAAGGTGAATCTGTCAAGGCCCTGGGAGGGGGGCAGGGATCGGGATCAGTGTAAGGAAGTTAGTAAATCTCCCTGCTCCTCTGGCTCCTGCAGGTGGCTGTGTTTATGCTGGGGAGTGGGGGAGGGAAATGGCAACTACCTGCTTCTTTGTTCCTGGAGAAGTTCGCAGGGATTCTGCTACCCTGAGATAAGTAAATTAATCTTCCTCCTATATGCCCCAGGTGTTTTTTTGCCAAACTGCTGCTACTATGTTGTGGATCGCCACCAAAGATTCATTGTATTCTTTCAGAGAATGATGACTTGGCTTCTTAACACCTTCCAAGGCTCTCCAAGAACTGAGCTTGCTGATTTTTTAAGTTCTAGGCTTGAATCCTGATGGTCCTTAAGAACTCATGAAATCCAGCCCCTTTAGTTTTCAAAGCCAAATGTTAAGGGGATCCATCTCCCTAGTGTGAGGGTCTCTTCTCTCCTATCTTCACACCAGCCAGCCCCTCCTTCCCTCCTGTGGATGGCCCATGGTTTATTTAGGTCTTCACTGTGTCTCTGCCCTTACTACCTTCTAAGATGTGGTCTCTTTATCCTAATTTGTGGAGTTCATTCTGCCAGTCTTAGGGTTGTTTTCTGGGTTATTTACAGTAATGTTTTGCCTAATTGTATCTGTGGGATGAAGTGAGTTTAGGGTCTTCCTACTCCACCATATTCCCCATCCACACTCTAACTTTAGTATTCCCAGTAAGTGCCTGTCATAATTTAACCATCTATTTACTCATATAGGCTATAATGTCTCTAAGTAAATGAATAAAGACCTTCATTTATAAAAGCACCCTTAAAGTAACAAGTACAAAATAAACTTAATTAGGCTAAATAAACCATGATATTTACATTCACATAAAACACTTAAAGATCCAAATCCTGGGCATTCTGGAATTGTGACTGTGTAGTATCTAGGAGTTACCTTAAGTCATCTATGTACTGGCCATGTGGACAAAAAATTTCAAAGCCATTTCTAAGCAGATGACCACTGGGTTCTGTTCATCAGTCCTTTCTGGGTATTGCACTCTTAATCCACTTCCTGTAAGTTAATCCTTAAGGGGCTCCTATAGCTGCAGCGACAACTCTGTGTAAGTGGCTCTGGAGAGGATGGGTAGGGCTTTGTCATATGGTAGGAAAAGTTCACCATAAGAAGTCAGATCTGGTTGAAGTCCTTGTTTTGCTAATTGCTGATGGTCTAAACTCTTACGTGACAACTGTAAAATTCATAGTTTTAACCTATAAAATGGGGGCAACTGTTAGGTGTTGAATTGTGTCCACTCCCTCAGTTGAAGGTCTAACTGTGGGTACCTATGAAAGTGACCTTGTTTGGAAATTTGATCTTTGTAGATGAAATAAAGTTAAAAGAAGGT
Organism: Mustela nigripes; assembly: GCF_022355385.1. NCBI lineage: Eukaryota > Metazoa > Chordata > Mammalia > Carnivora > Mustelidae > Mustela > Mustela nigripes. Next base: position 35,296,651 of record NC_081569.1, on the reverse strand, counting down.
CATTATGGGGAGCTCTTATTCAACATGGCTGGTATTCTTACAAGAAGAGAATGCCTGAGAAGAAAGATATACAAAGAGAACACAGTGCTATGAAGAATGAGGCAGATGTTGGAATGTTGCAGCCACAAGCCATGTAACTTGTGGCTACCAGAAACTGGGGGAGGCAGGAAAAGATCTTCTCCTAGAGGCTTTAGAGAGCATAGCCCTGCCAACACATAGATTTTTATGGCCTCCAGATGTGTGAGAATAAATTTGTTTTAAATCTCCCAGTATGTGGTACTTAGTTGTAGCAGCCTTAGCTAACAAATGCTATTACTCATTCCTACCTCATAAAGTTTTTTGTGAGGATGAAATGATGTAATACATCTGCATATGTGAAAGCAATCATGTACTATAAGTTGAGCAAATGGAATGAACATTTCCAGTCAGCCTCAGGGAGGAATGCCCATTGTCCGCTCTGCCCAGTACCCAGCTCTACCCACCACCTTTTCTTACGGTCTGTGACTATTTCATTGGTTACTCCTGGCCATTCTGATGAATGCCGTTCCATCCTGCCACCCTTTTTACTTCTAGCACAGGTACAGACTCACCTGTGGGAGTCCTGTGTTCTGTTTCATTTCTGGAATGTTCTTCTCCTGTGACACTTAGTTGACATTTCCCCACTCCAGGTTAGAGTAACTGCGTTGATGGTTATTTGCGGGGGGGGGGGGGGGGGGGGGGGGGGAGGGGGGTGGGGGTATTAGGGTGTGGAACATAACTATTTATTAGTTCATTCCTGAGGAAGGAAAGAAGGGTCTTAAGTACTGGCTGATTCCTACTTGAAATATTCCTGTGTTGTAATGTCCCACAGAAGATTAACTGAACTAGATTGACGACTTCTTTTTTTTTAAATTTTTAAATTTTTAAAATTTCTTTTTGGTGTACCAGAATTCATGGTTTATATACCACCCACAGTGTTCCATGCAATATGTGCCCTTCATAATAGCCACCACCACCAGGCTCACCCTAACCTCCCACCCCCTGCCCCTTCTAAACCCTCAGATTGTTTTTCAGAGTCCATAGTCTCTCATGGTTTGTCTCCCCCTCCAATTTCCCAAACTCCTTTCTCCTCTCCATCTCCCCATGTCCTCTGTGTTATTTATTATGCTCCACAAAAAAGTGAAACCATATGATAATTGACTCTCTCTGCTTGACTAATTTCACTCAGCATAATCTCTTCCAGTCCCATCTGTGTTGATACAGAAGTTGGGTATTCATCCTTTCTGATGGAGGCATAATACTCCATAGTGTATATGGACCACATCTGCCTTATCCAGAACTAGACTGACTTCTGCTAAGAATGAACTTCATCCTGGAGCCTTCCTTCCTGCCCTCCCAAACTTTGCACTTTTTCCCAAGTTATGTTAGTTGACTTCCTTTGTTAATGAGGTTATCAAAAGAGTATTCTGCAGGTGTATCTGTGTACCAGATGTGAGAGGCCAATTTAGAACTTGGTCTATCTATCAGAAGTTAATATACCATGCCATCTCTTTCTTTCTGGGTTAATATGTGAGGAATGTCTTGATGTATAATTCTTGCTCCTAACTGCCATTGTCCTGTGTTTCTCCATTATCTTGAAGTATTACAGTGTACTAGCAAAGACAACAGCTAAAATGAGGGAATAAAAGTCCATTTTCTGAGTGTGTGTGTGTATATGTTCATCTGTGTATGTGTATAATATATATATACACACACATATCCATCTATCTGCCCTCTATCCATCTATCTATCCTCTGTCTATCTATCTATATGATGCTTACTGACTTGTCATAGGGAGGAACACTAGGAGATGCTCAAGAAAGAAATGTTGAAATATAAATACCTTGTATCTCTTCTATTTGAAGGTGAGGTTTTCCTTGAGTGGTTAAAATGATTTGTCCTCAAGTACAGGTATGTTTATTCTTCGGTAGAGGGTACATTTCCCTAATAGACTTCATTAAGGCTATTCAAACGAGGGTTTCTTTGAAGATTTAGGGGGAAATAATACACAAGAATTCTTGAAGATTTTGGCCTAGAGTTCAGAAAACCATATAGAAATGTGGAGTAGAAGCCCAAACAAGGAATAAAAAAACCGATAATGTTAATGTCCCAATTGGCTATTTATAATAATTCCTAGTAACAACCCCCAAAACACAGTGGCTGACCAAAATGAAGATTGCTCACTTAGAAGTTAATAGTCTTTCTATTATATCCCTCTTGGGCTTGGCTTGGATTGACTGATAAGGACAGGGACAATTTGGGTTCAGATACTTGATGCTTACCTTTTTTATTTTGGGAGCAGTGACTGAGACCTTTTTCTTATGTAGATTACAGATGCTTCAGTGGGCTCAATCCCATGACCATGAGATCACAACTTGAGCCAAAACCTAAAAGTCAGATGCTCAACATACTTCACCACCCAGGCAGCTCAGAAGACACTTCTGAGCACAGAGTCTAACATGGGTTTGATCTCATGACACTGAGATCATGACTTGAGCCCAAACCAAGAGTCAGCCACTCAACAGAGTCACCCAGGCACCCCTTAGTCTGAACAAGTTTATAGCCAAGCCCATCAATGGGGCAAAGAACCATTTGTATGTACTCAAAGTTACAGGACAAGGGACATGGATGTCCTGTTTACTGGGAGGGATTGAAGAGTTGGAAACACTTTCTCAGGTGGCTTCTCAAGAATTTTAAGAGTGTGGATAGAATGGTATGGTAGAGATTATAAGTACTGGCCCAATTATCAACTGTATTAGCTTCCTAGGATTGCCTACCAAAGTACCACAAACTACAACCTAGCACAACAAAGTTACTGTCCTATAGTTGTGGAGTCCACAAGTCCAGAATTAAGATGTCTGTAGGACCATGTTTCTTTCTTTCTTTCTCTCTCTCTCTTTATAATTTTATTTATTTTTTGACCGAGAGAGAGAGAGATAACAAGTAGGCAGAGAGGCAGGCAGAGAGAGGGGGGGAAGCAGGCTCCCCGTTGAGCAGAGAGCCCAATGCGGGGCTTGATCCCAGGACCCTGAGATATGACCTGAGCCAAACGCAGAGGCTTTAACTCACTGAGCCACTCAGGCTCCCCTATAGGACCATGTTTCTTTGAAACCTTGATTTTTCTTCCTGGCTTATGGTGGTTTGTTGGTAATCCTTGGCATTCCTTTGTTTGTAGGTGTGTAACTCCAATCTTTGCCTTTGTTGTCACATGCCATTTGCCCTGTGTGTGTTTACTCATGGCCATCATGTTACAAGGATACCAGTTATACTAGATCATAGATCCATACTGCTCCAGGAAAGCCTCATATTTATTGTATCTACAGTGACCCTATGTCCAAATAAGATCACATTTGAAGGTACCAGTGGTTAGAACTTCAACAGAACTGTATAATTTTTTATGGGTGGGAACATAATTCCATTTAAAGCTTAACCAGTGTCAGATGTTATGACTGCCTTATGCCAAATGTTAAGAACAGAATTGTGTCATTACCTTGTTTTTCGGCTTATTACAAATAGACCTGATATAGTGAATGTTTTCTTTATATATAGATATGTATGAATAATCATTTATAAAGGTATCTCATTGTAGATGTATTCCCATTAAGAGTATAGCTTTTATTTATTGATTTATTTTGAAGATTGGTCTATTAGTCTATTGCAAGTAGGGGAAGGGGCAGTGGAAGAGAATCCTGAGGCAGTCTCTCCACTGAGCACAGAGCCTGCCATGGGGCTGGATCCTTAGACCCGAGGATCACGACCTGACCTTAAATCAAGAGATGGCTGTGTAACTGACTAAACCACCCAGGTACCTCAAGAGTCTAGCTTTTAAAAACAGTTGAGTCTATATGAATTTTTTATACCAGTAGAAGGAGCTGAGAAGGGGAATACTTTATTCTGCAAGATTTTTTTTTTTTTTTTGGAAAAATATCAAGGAACAAAGAGTACTAGCTCTATTAAAATTCCTTAATCACAGTGACCACGTTTTCTTCACTAACAATGTTCAGCACTGAAAGTCCGTATTTTTAAAGTCCTTGGTTAAAAAAAAAGAAAAAAAAAAAGTCACTTGTTTTCCAAAATTATTTCAGGCCACTTCAAGGACACAGGATAAGTCCTGAAGCTGTTTATTAATCTTGCTTTCTCTAATACATGAATATTCCTAGGATATACTTGCTAAGAATCTAACTTTAATATTCTTTATTAAAGTCTGGTTTTTTTTCCCCCACATCCTGCCAATCTTTGGACAGGAAATATCACCTTTGCCTAAATTAGTGATTCATCTACCTACACTATATTTTAGATCCTTAGCTCTTAAAAATACTATTATTTCTGGTAGTCCTCAGGGGCACTACATATGCTCAGAAACAAAACTCTTACTTCTTTTTCATTTCAAGCTCTGAATTCATCTTTTCCTTGCTCATTTCTTACTTTCCTAGCTATGCAAAGGGCTTTAATGAGGTGCTTTCTAGTCCTCACAGAACACTATTAATGTTCTTGATCCTAGGGACCTCTACTGATAGGCCCAAAGCTGCCCAATCTAGGAGTTCCAACATGGTTTTGCCTACCCTGGGTTCTCACTGTATCTTGTACATGAGAAGGGAGAGTGTTCCTCTCCCAGTCTGTGCAGTGCTTTTAACTTTGAGCTGCTAAGGTCCCTCATAGGACCCAAGTACCTAGCTTGAATGTCATCTTGGAAACCAGATTAAGAGGGCTGTTTCCCCTTGCTCTTGCTGTGATAAGAATACATAATGCAAAATCTATCCTCTTAACCAATTAAGTGCACAACATAATGTTGTCTGTGGGCATGCTGTTGTTCAGTGGATCTTTAGAATTCAGCATGTATAACTGAAATTTTATACCTATGGGACAGTGATTACTCATTAGCTTTTTCCTCTAGGCCTTGGAAAACCACCATTCTATTTGGGTTTAACAAATTTAGATAGGTCATATAAATCATATAATGCTTGTGCTTTGTGACTGGCTTGTTTCATTTAGCACAATGTCCTCCAGGTTCATCTATGTGGTCACATGTGCAGCATTTCCTCCTTTTTATAACTTTTAATTTATTTTTAAGACCGTATGGTCTACTGAATGTATGTACAACATTTTCTTTACCTACCTGTTGATGGCCATTTGAGTTGTTTCCATGTATGGACTATTGTGAATAACCTGAAATGAATGTACAGGTGCAGTTATCTCTTCAACATTCTGCTTTCAATTCTTCTGGGTCTATACTCATTAATGAGATTTCTGGGTTATATAGTAGCTCAATTTTGATTCCTTTCATTACTGTTTTGACTGTGGGGACTGTGGGAGACCATGTCCTTTTACATTCTTCTGAACAGTATACAAGGGTTCCAGTTTCTCTATATTCTCACTAAAACCTTCAAAAATAATTATTGCAGAAGGCATAAGGTGCTATCTAATTGTGGTTTTATCTCCTTGTTATCAGAAATGCAAATAACAAATGAAATATTTTTGATAAAAATCAGTGAAAATTTTTAACATGGTAATTCTCAAATTAATGTTGGCCATTTATAATTTCTACGGAGAAATTAAGTCATAATCTGCTAAGATTATCCTGGGACCTTTTGTCTTCATTGAACCTTGCTTAAGAGTGCTGTTCTACCCACTTTTCCCTCATCTCAGCTGTACATAAAAAGTTCTTCCCTTGTTCACCTGCAACAAAATTTCAAAACAATATGAAGAAAAATAATGTGAAGTAAAAAATGAGGACACTTTTTTTTTTTTTAAAGATTTTATTTATTTATTTGACAGAGATTACAAGTAAGCAGAGAGGCAGTCAGAGAGAGGAGGAAGCAGGTTCCCTGCTGAGCAGAGGGTCGGATGTGGGCTCGATCCCAGGACCCTGGGATCATGACCTGAGCAGAAGGCGGAGGCTTTAACCCACTGAGCCACCCAGGCACCCCCAAAATGAGTACACTCTTAAGGAAACTTCTAGAGGTCACATATTAATCAATTTACTATTTGGGTCTGAGTATCTTTGTAAGCTTCTACTATTTCTTTAAAAACTTACTACTTTAATATATAAAACATCAAAATAGTAGACTAATAGAAGCTCAAGAATAGTTCTGAGAAGGAAACTATCCCTGCTGACAATAGCAGAGGTTGTGTAAAAAATGTCCAATGTCTGAGAAGAGCGGACTCTAGTTGGAGCCTGATTAAGTTGACTGATAGGCCAAAAAGAAATTCAAATCTTAATTCCTTGACTTACAAATGTGAATGGTTTGGATGTTAAACTCCATATAGCTGTATCTTTAGTACAATCTGAGGATAGGGTAGATGAAGAAAGGTGATACAAAAATGTTATGAACTTAAGCTCTAGGAATAATCTGGGTCTGTTAATGGAGGACCTCAGCTATGGGGTTGCTTTCATAACAACCATTTGTGATATTCAGATAAGCCCCACTTCTTCCTTGTGCTTCACTTTCTTTATATGTAAAATAGGACTATTTGCCCTGCCTCCTCCTGGTGGCTGTGAGAATAGCATGTGGCTAGTTGATGTAAAAATGTTCTGAAGTAAGCAGAATGAGGAGAATGGAGGGACGCTGTAAGGTACTGATCAAGTAAGAGTGCTGTGGTCACTGCTTTCCTTTAGGGTCTTTGTTTACTTTGTTTACCAGTAAATTGAAGAGTGACCAAGGGCGTTCCACCTTGGAAGCGTTAAGTCCTCTCATCCTTCACCTGTCTACTTCATGGGTGAGGTTAGAGTGGTTGGTCTTGCAGACAGTACCAGCAGACCTCTAAGTTGTGGGAAGAGTAAAAGAGATGATTGTGGTATTTATGGAAAGAAACTTTCTTTGGCTCTTGTTTCTATTGGAGGAAAGCAGTGTGGACAATGGAAGCACTGTCTTGTCTAGTTAACAAAGTTAAAATGCAAGGGCAATAGGCATGTCATTAGGAACATTTCTTATTTTGGCGGAAAAGGAAAGATGTGCAGCTTTGTGACTTCAACAAATGTTAAAATATCACAGGCCAAGGGAAAAATATACATGCTAAATCCTTTCATGAAGGGCAGGGAGGTTGACTTTGGGGGTAAACAATAGTGTTTTAGAGTTAAGAAGTTTTTGGTTTACCTTGTAGTATAATAGATCCTCTGTTTCCCTATCTTCCTGTCACTTAACATAGTCCCTGTCACTGTCACTTAACATAGTCCATGGACTCCATCTTCACGATGACCCTATGAGGTAGATTTTTTCTTCCAGATGGAGAATCTGGGACCCTGTGATACTTGCACATGTCAAACACTCATTAAGTTTTGGAGCCAGTAGTCCATATCAGGGCTAACTCTGAATCAGGCCCCGATTTTTTCTCCAATGACTCTTGACTAAGTGAGAACTATTGATGAGCTATTGTAATCAGACTATTATTTCACTCCTATGTTGAGCTGAAGAAATGATGAGCTATTCTGTTTTCTAAACTGTGACCTAAGAAATATCTTCAGGAGGTTCTGGACAAGTAAAAAGCCCATGAAATTACTTCATGACAAAGTCATTTAACATGGCCTGATTTTTGTATTTAGCAATTTCATTCCTTTGTATTTTAGAATCAATCTACACAAGCTTTATGAGGTAAAGATTGGAGGAGTGGCAGAACTAAGGACACATGAACAAAGGGATATTTGGACTGACCTTTAGAAAACAAAGATTTTTATTTAAATATTTATTTGTGAGAGAAAGAACATACTCATGCACAAGCAGGGAGAGCAGCAGGCAGAGGTAGAAGCAGGCTCCCTGCCAAGTAAGGAGCCCAATATGGGACTGGATTCCCAGGACGCTGGAATCATGACTTGAGCAGAGGGCAGATACTTAATTGACTGGACCACCCAGGTATCCCAAAGACAAAGATTTAGAAAAAGACCATGGGAATGGGGATGCTTAAAGAAGAGTATTCACACTGAGACTGGAATAAACTTAAAGAATCACGGCGATGCAGTGTATTGGGTAGACATGCATTTGGGTATATCACAGGGCACATTTGTAAGACAGCAGAAGTTGACACTAAAAGTAAAACTTGGGGGACAATTTTAAAGAGTTTTGACTGCCATTTTTAAAGGCCTGGATTTAGACCAGTAGTCAATTGGTTACCCATTCATATACTTAAGATCTGTCATATGTTAGGACTTTTTGTTAGAACTTGGTCATATAGATACTGTTATGTACTAATGATCTGGTGTAAGAAACAAATTAATGATGTTGAAAGGAGTATGAACAGAGTAACATGTGAAGATGTAGAGAAGCGAGTTAGAACTAGTGGAATCTGGAAGGCTTTGCCAGAGGAGGCAAGAAGAGTTTCTAAAGGATAAATAAGTATTAGACGAGGAGTATGAGTTTGTGAGTGAAGAAGGCAGAACAGGCAGAGAGCCCAGCATATACAAAAGCATGGGAACATGAAAAAAATGTGATCCTTGGAGGGAACACCTAGTAGGATAGACTGTTTAGAACAGAGATCTTACACTGGAATCCCAGGCCAGTCTTAGGGGTTGGAGATTAAGTTCAACCATTTAGACAATCATACTTAAGTAACAAAGCCCTAATATAAGCTCCTAACACTGAAGTTGAAGTGAGCTTCCTGGGTCAGCAATACTTCATGTGTATTACCACACATTGATGCCGTGAGGTGTTGTATTCTGAGAACAATTAAACTCCATGCTTGGAATCCTCCTAGACTCTGCCCTGTGCCTCTTCTCCTTTAGCTGGTTCTTGTTTTCCTTTTCCTATAATAAATGTAATGATGAATACAACAGGTTTCAGTGAATTCTGGGAGTTTTCCAACAAATGATAAAACCAAGGAAAGTCATAGGAAACTCCCAAACTGGTAGTTAATGTCTGAAGTGAGGATTGTCTTGTGTGGACTCATCCTTCTAACTTTATAGTTGTATCTTTTGGCAGTTGAAGGTCAGAAGTCATGGGCTAACTGGTCAGTCTGGAGTACTGTAATCTTAACTTTACATCTTGCTAACTCTGGGTAGATACTATATTAAAAGTTCTGTTAAGACTTGAAAACATAAATGCAAAGACAATAGAAATGGAGATAACAGAATGGATTCAAGATCCATTTTAGGGATGGAAACAATTTGATTAGGTGTGTGATTATATGGGAAATGGCTGGGGCTGGAAAGGGGAAGGAAGAAATGGGTTTGTTTAGAATACTTATAATGAGTATTTGAATATGCTCCTGCACCTCCTGTTAAAGCCCAACAAAAACCATCTGTTGAAGCCATATCAACTCTCACTCAATAAACTGGTCTGTGGCTCTATGCTTTATAACTCAGCCTCTCTAATGGAGTTGTCAATATTGCCATCCATATTGCCATCTTTATTTTTTAATTCTTAATCTTTCGAGTCAGTCCAGTCTGGATTTTACTGTTAACACTAACTACTCTTGCTAATATCAGAAATCTATTTTTTTGTAAGAAATTTATAACCCTTGTTGAAGAACTTGGAGTCCTTAGATGACCTTGAAATGTCTTTATCTTAAACATTGATCTTTTGAATTTTGATATTCCTTTTCCTGTTTTTTTTCCTACCTAACTTATCTTTTTTTATGTCAGCCCCCTTTCTACTAAAAACTTCCAAATACTGTATTCATCAGCATTCTTTTCATTTTTTTCCTTTTGTCATTTTTTTTTTCCTTAAGGACCTTTTTTTTGGCTTAAAATACCAATAATTTCTAAATTTGTTTTTATACCACATAATCCTGCTTAGATTTAGATTAATATTGCCAATACTCTGTGACAGTGTCTTCTTAGGTATCCCATAAGTCTCCTAAATCTAACATGTTCCAGAGATCTCACTCTTTCCACCAGCCCTTTCACCAGATTCATGATCTTTCTCACCAAATTACCTTTCCCTCCTGCTGCAGGAGCCAGTCATTTGGTAGCCATTATTGACACCCTGCTCTTCGTCACTATTCTTCCTTGCCTTGTAACCATTATCACATTTGCCAACTCCAACTCCAAAATCCATCCTATTTATTTCCACTGTGATTACCTCCTGCAGGTCACGGCCTGTCTTGCTGATTACATAAAATGTCTGAGTGAGTCTTGCTGCTTTGATTCTTTGACCAGCAATCCAAATCCATTCTCCCCACAATATCCAGGGGGAATACAACTAAAATATAAACATGTCTGCACTAAGTAAAAACCTCAAGTACCCTCTACTGTATTTAGAAGACAGCCTCTTAAGACCTTGAATAATCCTGTCTCTAAAGACTTCTCCGCCCTCCTCCCTTAATCCTGCCCTTCTTGAATCGCTCACTATGTCATACCCTCGTGGTGTGCTTTCCATTCCTCATATGAATAAATAATCTTTATTACTTCAAGGCTTTTGGATTTGCTATTCATTTTTCTGGAACACTACCCACCCACCCCTACGTGGCTCCTATGTCCTATTTCTCTTCTGGGTCTTAAGTCTTTCTATACTCCTCTGTATCACATTGGACTATGTTCTTTTTAACAACCCTAATATATGTGAAACTCACGAGGATTTTTTTTTCTTTTTCTTTTTCTTTTTTTTTTAAATGTCCAGAGTGAGCTGGTAAGGGGGCTCCTAACAGTCACTCAAGGATTGTTTGAAATTCACCATTGTATAGGATGCTAATTTGAACTTAAGATCTTTTGTTACTGAGGTAAGAGAAGAACATGTGAAAGATTGTGATCCTGTTCTTAAATCTGCCTGAAATGATGCATCATTTCTATCTACATTTCATTGGTCAAGGCACCACCCAGGGAAGTATCATTTTCTCACAGGCCTAGAAGGAGAAGAAAACTGGCAGTGTTTGTGATCTGAACCCTGGGATTGCCAGTAGACACTCACTGCCTTAGTTCTACATTACATATGATAGCACTCTGTTCAATTTCTAATTGTAGGTCTCAGAACTGGACGAATAAAACTCAGAAACCACGAATAAAACTTCCGTGTTTGAGGTGCATGAGTGCAAGGCCTATGACTGTTTATCACTTGTTTATCCATTGTGCTTATCACAATGTCTAGAATACAGTAGATATTTCGTAGATACTGGGTGAGAGAATAATCTTTATGTGTAGAACAGCCTTTCCTACACAGTAGGAAATTGGATAGTCAGGTCTAGAACAAGTTAGAGATCGTTTTTCTGTTTCCTGGGCAGTTTTGAGTTTTTGTTTTAGTGTTCTATTTTTAACCCCAAAGTTATGTCTTTAAGTGGTGACTCTAAAGAATACAATGTAATTAATGTATAGCCTATCTTAACATCACAATGTGAGTACTCTGTATAAGTGTAATTCTGCTTATCCCAGCTTCCCCTCCTTAGTACTATTGTCGAACATTCTACTCTACATGTGTTCTAATCACAATATATCGTATTTATTTTGGCAGATACCAAGAGACTGCGATATTGAGAAAAAGACTTAAAGGTAATTGAGGCAAAACAGAAAATTCAGAAACAGATGCACACATAGAATTTTTTAACAATTTGACAAATATGACAAGGTAACTCCATGAGGAGAGGATAGTCTTCTTGATAAACTGTGCCAGAACACTCTATGTGTAAAAAAAGTAAACCTGTACAAAAATTAATATTAAATCTATCACAAACCTAAACATAAAAAACCTAAACATGCCAGATCTCTCAAACAGAAGAAAATCTTGTAGTCCTAAATTAGGAAAAGATTTCTTAGAAAAAACGAAGTATTGACTATAAAGTACAGATTGGGTTTCATCAAAATTAAATACTTCATTCATTGAAAGGCACTGAAGAACATCCTTTGATACATATTAGAAAAATGGAGATTCAGGTCTAGAAAAAGCAAGAGCTCTTTTTTTCCTGTCTGTTGGTAGAGTGTTTCGTACTTTAGTTAGTATTTATTTTGTATTTAGTTAGTACTTTTGTATTTTAGTTAGTCCTCAGGGACTTGTACATTAAAACCACAATGAGATAGCACTACATATCTATTACAATGGATGAAAATAAATAAAATACCTTGTGCCAAGAGGATATGAAGCACCTGAAATTCTCAGAGCTCTTGGACTTCGGAAATCCAACATGGTAAAGCTACTTAGGAAAACTGTCAGTTTCTTGAAACATGAAACATCAATTTACTATTACTAGTACGGAAAAAATTTTACTCCTGGGTATTTACTCAAGAGGAACAAAAACATTCCACCATAAGGAATTGATTGACAGATGTTCATAGCTGCCTGATATGCAGTTGTCAAAAATGAGAAGCAACTCAAAGTCTTCTCAGCTGGTGAATGTATCAACAATTGTGGTTCATTCAATGAAATACTCTTTAACAATAAAAAGGGTTAAATTAGTGATGCAAGCAGAAACAAGCATGACTATTGCATGAATTATGCTAAAAGGAACGTGAACACAAAAGATTACATACTGGAAGATTCTATTTATATGACATTCTGGAAAGGCCAGACTATAGGGATAGAAATGAGATCAGTGTTGGACTTGAGTAGGAGTTGTGAATGAGTACAGAGGAGAATAAGTGACTTGGTTACACAAGTTGATATGCTTCTTAGTCATCAATATATAAAAAGGACGCATGAGTGAAAACTATTGTAGAATTGTATGAACTTGACACTTAGAAGACTTTTTGTGGGTTTATACCACATACATAAGCATATATTTGTATGTGTCTGTGCATATTGATATAGATATTTTTAATTCCTGGAATATTTTCCCATTTGGAATATTTCCATTGCTTTCTGGCCTGCATTGTATCTGATGAAAAGTTAACTTTTGTTCTCATTATAACATTCCTCTATGCAATGTGTCCCCCCCCCCCCATGGTTACTTGGGAGATTTTATTTTTTTCTTTCTTGTTCTCCCCCCCACCAATTTAACTATAATGTTCCCAGGTGTGGTTTTATTTCACTTACCCAGCTTGGGGTTCTCTACCAATTTATCACTTGGGTTTATTCCCTACCAGTTTTTATCATTTTGCTTCATTTTTGCTAACTTGAATTAACATGTAGTCAAATAGAGTGATTCTTTCTCCTTCAGTGTATAAATTATCCATCAATCACCACAAAAGTAAGTTGCTTAAAACAATAGCAAGTTATATCACAAGTATGAGTTGATGGTGCATTTTTCTGCAAGAGACATCTAAGTCCACACATGGAGCTAAATTCAGCAGGTGTGTTGCTAGAGGCTAAAGTCAGGTGGGAAAGCTGAAATGGTTGTACCTCTCTGTCAAGAAGATACATCATTTCAGGCTCCTTCTTCTTTTTTTTTTTTTTTTTAAATAAAGATTTTATTTATTTATTTGACAGAGACACAAATAGGTAGAGAGGCAGGCAGAGAAAGGGAAGCAGGCTCCCTGCTCTGCAGAGAGCCCTATGCGGGGCTCGATCCCAGGACCCTGGGATCATGACCTGAGCTAAAGGCAGAGGCTTTAACCAGAGCCACCAGGTGCCCCCATTTCAAGCTTCTTTAAGATATGGCACTCTTAAGATATGTGAAGACTTGAAGTCCCTTTAGGTTTAGTCTCAGATTAAGGCCCACCTTAAAAGAAGGATTAACATAACTGCTGCTGCATTTTCTTAGTCAAAGCAAATTGCTAAGTCAACTATTTGTAGGGTATAGAAATTTTGGCTATCTCTGTATGAGAAGAATGGTAAAGCCCTATCACAAAGGGGTGTGTGTCTACTATATTGGGAGTAATTTCTGGCCATTAAACAATTTTTTACATGCAGTGTTCAATCTGCTAAACACTCCAATGACTTATTTCAGACACTGTTTTGTTTTTTTTTTTTTTAGCGCCAGAATTTCTATTTTTAGTTTACTTTTCCCTTCTGAAATATCTTTTCACATATACTATCTGTTTTTCCCTATAAATTCTTTAACGCTTGTATAGTTGATTTTTAGTCATTGGCTGCTAATGCCAATGACTTAGGTCGCCTGTTTTTTTACTGGCTCTGTTTTTCTTTGGTTATGGGTCACATTTGCCTCCTTCTTTCCATGTCCCGACTTCTTATATCCTAGATACTAGGTGTACTAAAAGGGGACTGAATTAGAGTTATCGGTTTTATTTCTAGAATGATGGCCTTTATTCCATGAAATTGTTAGAATATGGGGCTAATCATTCATATTCTTGGTATGATCCAATTGAACTGGAAGGATAGCAGCTTGAACTAGATTGAACTTGTGTCTGTTCGGTCCAACCCCAACCTCCTGTACCACCACTGCCTCTTTGATCTGCCCAGTGGTTCATCTGGGAAGGGATTTTGCTCTAATATCTGCTCTTGTTGCCCTACCTTCTATTTCAATTTGTCAGGGTCCTAGGATGGAAGCCCTATGAGAATGTATAAAATTGTTACTCTCTGCTTCATAGCTCTTTGTCCACTGCTGCTTTTGGGGTGGAGAGTTACCAGGTCAAGTGATCTGTTACTACATTTTGGGCTCCTTGAGATTCAAATTACTGCCATCCAATGTTGTATTGATCTCTATGGAGTCTGCCAGGCTATAGCAGTCTGCTTTCTGATTACTCCTATCCAGACCAAATGCCTTCCTGAATGTATGGAAGCTGCCACAGCTCTTGCTTACAAAGATAAACTGAATTCCAGAGTAAAAATTTATCAGTCTTTTTTTTTTTTCTTGATTCTACTGCTCATTGTAGCCCTACAGAAAAATAAAATTTAATTAAATCTGTGTTTATCTTATTACCCAGGAGTGAGGTTCTTTCTTATCCTCTCTATCATAACTAATCCTAGAAATGAAAACTAATCCTGGATGATTTTGACATTGAGTACAAATAGCTACTGAACTAAACAGGTATTGATCCGTATCCTAGAGGTTCTCTAGTTTCAATGTTAGTGGTTATTGAATTTTTCTTAATTCATGTAGTTGTTTGCTGTAGCACATTTGGTTTAAGTTAAAAATAAGGGTTTTTTTTTCCTCCAATAAAGATTATTATTTTTTTTTGTGTGGCATACGGGCACCAAAAAGATACTGTGAGAAACTAAAAGAAATACAGAAAAAGAAAAAAAATATATATAAATACCTATGGTTAAATGGCATAACAACTAAATACTACGTTGGGGGGTAAAATTTTCAGGCGTGTATGTATAAACAAATTGAGCTATAGCTGTATATTACAATAATGTACAATGGTCCGTAATATACTCAGAGATCAAAGTTCTTGCCCTTAACTTTGGGAAGTAACTCTGAAAGAGACTCTTGTCTAAGAATTAAAGGTGAGATCTTTATTTCCACACCTAACACAAGAACCAGGCTCAAGGATCTCATTATTATCCATGATGACAGTGGGAGTAAAGTGCACATGAAAAACATAGAATGCATTGGAAGAGGAAGACACTAGACAAAATCTGTAGGGCAAGGTGACAGTGTTGCTGTCAAAATTGTCTTTGGAAACACAGCCTGGAATAAATGTTCCCAGAATGTGCAGACACAGTCTTAGGTTACATAAGAGCTCAGTGCTGACCTTTAAGCTGACAAAAGGTAGAGAGTTTTGAGCTATATTTTACTGGAAAAATACATTCAGGTATGGCTATATATGCTTTCATCAGAAGAGCATGCCTGCTTTTACCTTCCAACTGTTTGCCATTACTTTATATTTGTTAATGAAACTGAGGTCATGGAAATATTGACACTTTGTGTGTGTGTGTGTGTGTGTGTGTTGAATATCTTAAATGGATCTGATACTGAAAATTCCTGTTGTAGGTCCCTTTTACCTCATATTCTCTTCAGTGACAATATTACCTTTAGAGCGGGGACAGATACTCTTTTTTTTTTTTTTTTTCCTTGCCACCCTTTAAAATTTGTTATTAATTGAGGTTTAATTGAATTCTAGTGTATAGCAGTGATTGAACATTTGTGTAAACTGTGAAGTGGTCACCACACTCTGTTCTCCATATAAAGTCTGGATTTTATTTTGTGTAGTTGTTCAGATTCCACATGTAAGTGAAATCATGCAGTACTTCTTGACTTATTTCATTCACCATAATACAATTAAGGTCTGTCCATGTTGTCCCACATGACAAGATCTCCCTTTCTTTTGTTATGGCTGATTATTAATCCATTGTACAAATACCACATCTTGATTCATTCATCCATCAACAGACACTTTGGATGTTTCTATGCCTTGCTTATTTTAAATAATGTTGCAATGAACATAGGGGTACATACATTTTCAAATATATATTTTTACTTTCTTTGGATTGATGTCCCAGAATTGGAATTTCTGGGACTTATGGTTAAAGTTTTTTTTTTCACTTTCCGAGAGACTCCCATATTGTTTTCCAGAGTGGCACCAAATAATATTCCTGGCAACAGTTCAAAAAAGTTCCATTTTCTCCACATCTCACTAGTTTCTTCTGTTTGGCAATAGCCATTCTAACAGGTGCATGTTGTATCTCCTTGCAATTTTGATTTCCATTTTCCATTGATGGTTAATGATGTGCATTTTTTCATGTACTTGTTGGTCATCTATATGCATCTTCAGAAAAAAATGTCTGAGTTCCCCTGCTCATTTTATAATTGGGATTTTTTGTTTTGTTTTGTTACTGAGTCGTAGGAGTTCTTCCTATATTATAGATACTAGCTTCTTACCAAATGTATGATTTGTGAGTACCTCTCCCATTCAGTAGGTTGCCTCTTATTTTTGGTGGTGGTTTTCTTCACTGTGTGGAAGCTTTTTAGTTTAATGCAGTACCACCTTTTTTTTTGCTTTTGTTTTCCTTGCCTTTGGAGTGAAATACAAAAAATAAAAAAATGAATTCATTAAGACTGATCAAGGACTACATAGCATATGTTTTCTTTTAGAATTTCTATAGTTTCAGGTCTTTAAGTCTTAAGTTGAGGTTTTTATTTTTGTTTTGTTTTTTGTTTTCTTATTTGTAGTGTAAGATAGGGGTCAAGGTTTTTTATTTGTTTTACTTTTTTTTTTTTTTTTGCATTAACTATCCCATTTTCCAACACTATTTATTGAAGGGACTCTTTCCCCCATTGCATATTCCTGCCTCCTTTGTCCTAGATTAACTGAACGTGTGAGTGTGGGTTTATTTCTGGACTCTGTATTGCATTCTGTTGATCTATGTCTTTGTGCCAATACCATACTCTAATTATAGCTTTGTTGTATAGTTTGAAATCAGGGATATGATATCTTTGGCTTCATTCTTCATATTGTTTTGTCTACTTGGGTAGGGTCCTTTGTGGTTCCACACAAATTTTAGAATTGCTTGCTGTAGTTTGTGAAATATATCAATGGAATTTTGATAGGGATTGCATTGAATGTATAGACTGCTTTACGTAGTGTGGCTATTCAGTAGTTTTCTTTCAGTCCATGAGTTTGGAATATCTTTTACTTGGATTTTATTTAGGTTATTTCAGCAATGTTTAGAGTTTTCAGTGTACAGGTCTTTAACTTCCTTGGTTAAATCACTTCTAGACATTCTTCTGATGGTAAATGGGATTTTTTAAAGACTTCTGAAAGTTTACTAGTCTATAGAAATGCAATGGACTTCTGCATATTTTTGTCTCCTGCAACAGTACTAAATTCATTTAACAGTTTTTGAGTGGAGTCTTCAGGGTTTTCTATATGTACAGTATCAGGTTATTTGCAAAAAGTGAATTTGATTTCCTTACAGTTGGGTGACTTTTATTTTATTTTATTTTTTTAACTGATATGGCTTGGGGTTCCAATACTATGTTGAAAAAAGTGGTGAGAATGGACATCCTTGTCTTGTTAACTTTAGGGGAAAAGCTTTCAACTTGAGTCTAGTATTCACTGTGGGTTTATCAAATTTGACATTGATGAGGTTGAGGTATGCTCCCTTTATATACTCACTTTTTAAAAGATCATAAGTGGTTGTTAACTTTTGTCAAATGCTTTTCCTGCATCTGTTAAGATAACATTTTCATTTTGTTAATGTGGTATGTCATATTTACTTTTGCAGATGTTGAACTATTCTTGCATCCTTGGAATAAATCCAAGATGCACTTGATGTTGGTTTACAATCCTTTTAATGTATCATTGAATTTTATTTCCAATATTTTGAGAATTTTTACATCTATGTTCATCAGAGGTGTTGGCCTATAATTGTCTTTTGGTGTTTTTGTATGGTTTTGGTATCAGGGTAATACTGGCCTCATGAGTTTTGAAGTATTCCTCCTTTTGAATTACTTAGAAGAGTTTGATAAGGATAAGTATTAAATCCTTGAATCTTAGAAAGAAGTTACCAATGATCTGTCTGGTCCTGGATTTTTGTTTTGGGGCTGTTTTAATGATAGCTTCTATCTCCTTAATAGTAATCAGATTATTCAGACTTCCTATTTTTTCATGATTCAATGTTAGATTCTTAGTTTGTAAGAATTGATCCATTTATTCTAAGTGGTCTAATTTGTTAGCCTAACTACTCATAGAAGTCTCTTGTGATCATATGCTTTACTGTGATCATTTTGCTTTTTTTTCCCTTTCTTTTTTTTTCACTGTAAAAAATGATTTTATTTTATTATTTTTTCAATCATTTATTATTTTATTTTTTTAAATTTATTTTCAGCATAACAGTATTCCTTGCTTTTGCACCACACCCAGTGTTCCATATAATCCGTGCCCTCTCTAATACCCACTACCTGGTTCCCCCAACCTCCCACCTGCCCCCCTCCCGCCGCTTCAAACCCCTCAGATTGTTTTTCAGAGTCCATAGTCTCTCGTAGTTCAACTCCACTTCCAATTTCCCCCAACTCCCTTCTCTCTAATCCCCTTGTCCTCCATGCTATTTGTTATGCTCCTCAAATAAGTGAAACCATATAATTGAGTCTCTCTGCTTGACTCATTTCACTCAGCATAATCTCTTCCAGTCCCATCCATGTTGCTACAAAACAAACTGAGGGTTGCTGGGGGGAGGGGGTTTGGGAGAAGGGGGTGGTATTATGGACATTGGGGAGGGTATGTGCTTTGGTGAGTGCTGTGAAGTGTGTAAACCTGGTGATTCACAGACCTGTACCACTGGGGATAAAAATACATGTTTATAAAAAATAAAAAATTATATTAAAAAAAAATAAAAAAAAAATAAAATAAAAATAAAATAAAAAATTAAAAAAAAAAAAAAAAAGTTGGGTATTCATCCTTTCTGATGGAGGCCTAATACTCCATAGTGTATATGGACCACATCTTCCTTAACCATTAGTCCGTTGCAGGGCATCTTTGTTCTTTCCACAGTTTGGCAACTGTGGCCATTGCTGCTATAAACATTAGGGTACAGATGGCCCTTCTTTTCACTACATCTGTATCTTTGGGGTAAATACCCAGTAGTACAATGGCAGGGTCATAGGGAAGCTCTATTTTTAATTTCTTGAGGAATCTCCACACTGTTCTCCAAAGAGGCACCAACTTGCATTCCCACCAACAGTGGAAGAGGGTTCCCCTTTCTCCACATCCCCTCCAACACATGTTGTTTCCTGTCTTGCTAATTTTGGCTATTCTAACTGGTGTAAGGTGATATCTCAATGTGGTTTTCATTTGAATCTCCCTGATGGCTAGTGATGATGAACATTTTTTCATGTGTCTGATAGCCATTTGTAGGTCTTCATTGGAGAAGTGTCTGTTCATATCTTCTGCCCATTTTTTTGATATGATTGTCTGTTTTGTGTGTGTTGAGTTTGAGAAGTTCTTTATAGATCCTAGATATCAACCTTTTGTCTGTACTGTCATTTGCAAATATCTTCTCCCATTCCATGGGTTGCCTCTTTGTTTTGTTGACTATTTCCTTTGCTGTGCAGAAGCTTTTGATTTTGATGAAGTCCCAAAAGTTTATTTTCGTTTTTGTTTCCTTTGCCTTTGGAGACATATCTTGAAAGAAGTTGCTGTGGCTGATATTGAAGAGGTTACTGCCTATGTTCTCCTCTAGGATTCTGATGGATTCCTGTCTCACATTGAGGTCTTTTATCCATTTTGAGTTTATCTTTGTGTACAGTGTAAGAGAATGGTTGAGTTTCATTCTTCTGCATATAGCTGTCCAGTTTTCCCAGCACCATTTATTGAGGAGACTGTATTTTTTCCACTGTATATTTTTTTCTGTTTTGTCGAAGATTAATTGACCATAGAGTTGAGGGTCCATGTCTGGGTTCTCTACTCTGTTCCACTGGTCTATGTGTCTGTTTGTATGCCAGTACCATGCTGTCTTGGTGATCACAACTTTGTAGTAAAGCTTGAAATCAGGTAATGTGATGCCCCCAGTGGATCTCACCAGGTGGGATTCATTCCTGAGCTACAAGGATGGTTCAACATTTTCAAATCAATCAATGTGATAGAACAAATTAGTAAGAGAAGAGAGAAGAACCACATGGTCCTCTCAATTGATGCAGAAAAAACATTTGACAAAATCCAGCATCCGTTCCTGATTAAAACACTTCAAAGTATAGGGATAGAGGGAACATTCCTGAACTTTATAAAATCTATCTATGAAAGACCCACAGCAAATATTACCCTCAATGGGAAAAAGCTTGCAGCCTTCCCGCTGAGATCAGGAATACGACAAGGATGCCCACTCTTCACCACTCTTGTTCAACATAGTATTAGAAATCCTAGCAATAGCAATCAGACAACAAAGAGAAATAAAAGGTATCCAAATTGGCAATGAAGAAGTCAAACGCTCTTCACGGATGACATGATTCTTATATGGAAACCCCCAAAGACTCCACTCCCAAACTACTAGAACTCATACAACAATTCAGTAATGTGGCAGGATGTATAGAAAGTCAATGTTCAGAAATCAGTGGCTTTCTTATACACTAACAATGAAAATACAGAAAGGGAAATTAGAGAATTGATTCCATTTACTATAGCACCAAGAACCAGAAGATACCTGGGAATAAACCTAACCAAAGTGGTAAAGGATCTGTACTCAAGGAACTACAGAACACTCATGAAAGAAATTGAAGAAGACACAAAAAGATGGAAGACCATTCCATGTTCTTGGATCAGAAGAATAAACATTGTTAAAATGTCTGTACTGCCTAGAGCAATCTATACTTAATGCCATTCTGATCAAAATTTTGCCGGTATTTTTAAAGAGCTGGAGCAAATAATTGTAAAATTTGTATGGAACCAGAAGAGACCCTGAATCGCTAAGGAAATGTTGAAAAACAAATATAATTTCCCCTTTCACTTGATTTTATCTTTCTTAGAAAATCTTGGTAAAGGTTTGTCAGTTTTCTACTGTCTTTTATTATCTATTTCATTAACTTTTGCTCTGAACTTCTTTCTACTAACTTTGGGCTTGATGCTTTTTATATTTCCTTCAGGTGTAAAGTTACATTGTTTGCAATTCCTCTTGTTTTGGGAAGTAGGCCTGCATTGCTAGGAACTTCCCTCATAGAATCACCTCTGTGGCATCACATAGATTTCTTTATGTTGTATTTGAGTAAGGTGTTCCAGTGGAGTGTGTTCAATTCCCCCACTATTACACTAATGTCGCCCTTTAGGTTGATTAAATTTGCTTTATATATCTTAGTACTCTTATGTTGGATGCCTATTTATTGATGAATGTTATATTTTACTATTGCCTTTCATCATTATATAGTGTCCCCTTCGTCTTTTAATAGTCTTTAAGTCTGCTTTGTCTGATAGGAGTGTAGCTACCCCAGAATTCTTTTGATTTCAAAATGCATGCAATATAATACTCTATCCCTTGACTTGCAGATTGTGTGTGCTTCTGAAGTAAGGCTCTGTAGGCAGCATATAAATATGCTTTTATTTTAATCCATTCAGCTGTCTTTTGGAGGATACAGTCCATTTGTACTTGAAGTCATTGTATTTCCTTACCATTTGTTAATTTTATTTTCTGGCTAGTTTTTATTTCCTCTGTACCTTTTTCCTCTTAACCAGTAGTTTTTCTTTAGTGTTATGATACATCCACAAAGAAATAAGAGATCTAAACATAAGTTTTCGCTTTAAGGTTACTGTGAGGTTCATTCACATTTATCATCCTATGTAAGTTTAAGTTGATAGCAACTGAAATTTGAGTACATTAGCAAATTCCACACTTCTATTCCCCCCCCCCTTTTTTTGAAGTATAGGAGACACACAATAGTGTTTTTTTTTTAAATTTTATTTTTTCAGTATTCCAAGATTCATTTTTTATGCACCACACCCAGTGCTCCATGAAATATGTGCCCTCCTTAACACCCACCAGCAGGCCCTCCCAACCCCCAACCCTCCTCACCTCCAAAACCTTCAGTTTGTTTCTCAGAGTTCAGTCTGTCATGGTTCATTTCCCTGTCTGATTGCCCCCAACTCACTTCTCTCCTTCACCCAATGTCCTCGGTGTTATTCCTTATGCTCCACAATTAAGTGAAACCATGTGATAATTGACCTTCTCTGCTTGACTTATTTCACTCAGCATAATCTCTTCCAGTCCCATCCATGCTGATACAAAAGTTGGGTATTCATCCTTTCTGATGGAGGCATAATACTCCATTGTATATAAGGACCATATCTTCTTTATCCATTTGTCTGTTGAAGGGTATCATGGTTCTTCCCACAGTTTGGTGACTGTGGCCATTGCTGCTATGAACATTGGAGTACAGATAGCCCTTCTGTTCACTACGTCTGTATCTTTGGGGTAGGTACCCAGCAGTGCAATTGTGGGGTCATGGGGAAGCTCCATTTTTAATTTCTTAAGGAATCTCCACACTGTTTTCCAAAGTGGCTGCACTACCGTCTTGTTAATTTTGGCCATTCTAACTGGTGTAAGGTGGTATCTAAATGTGGTTTTGATTTGAATCTCCTTGATGGCTAATGACGAGGAACATTTTTTCATGTGACCCACAATATTATACTAGTTTCAGGTGTACAACATAGTTATTGAACACATCTATATATTAGGCTATGCTTATCACAAGTTTGGCTATCATTTGTTACCAGACAGACAATGCTATTAAAATACATTTTGTTTTTGTCACATTTTGCATCTTGATCTTAAGTATTTTTTAAACTAGTGTAGTTTTAATTTAACTACTTTGGTCTTTTAATTTTCATAGTAAATTTAAGTGATTATTCCACTATTTCTAGTATATATCTAACTTTTTCAGTGAGATTTTTACTTTTGTGTATTTTCTTGTCATGAATTTGTACCACCTACCCCATATAAAGTAGTCCCTTTAACTTTTCTGGTAAGACTTGTTTAACAGTGATGAGCTCCTATAGCTTTTGCTTCTTGGGAAACCCTTTCTCCAATTCTGAATAAGAACCTCGATGGGTAAAGTATTCTGGATTAGAATTTTTTTTTTCTTTCAGCACTTGGAGTATATCATGACACTCTCTTCTGGATTGCTATTTCTGCTAGGAAATCCAATAGTTTAATGGAAAACAAATCGTTTTGCTTTTGGTGCTTTTAAGATTCTCCTTATCTTTAACTTTTGGCATTTTAACTTATCACATTTGACTTATGTGTTTTGGTGTGGGTCTCTTGTGGTTCATCTTTTTGGAACTGTTGGGCTTTTTGGACCTGAATGTCCATTTCCTTCTCCACATTAGGGAATTTTTTAATCAGTCTTTCTTCAAACAATTTTTTTGTCCTTTTCTCTCTCTCTCCTTTGGAATCCCTCTAACGTGAATATTAGTCTGCTTGATGTCTCATAGGTCCCTTAAATTACCTTCTTTTTAAAATTTATTACCTTTTGCTGCTCTGAGTTTCATTGCATTGTTTTCCAGGTCACTGATCAGTCTTTTTGCTTGATAAAATTTGCTGTTAAGCCCCTTTAGTGTGTGTGTGTGTGTGTGTGTTATTTATCCCCAGCTTATTTTTCAACTCTGACTTCTGCTCAGTACCTAAATTTCCTGCCCTTTTTCAAGTTCTCAGATGTATTCATGCATTCTTCTCCTGATTTCTTTGTTTATCTTTGTGAACATGAGTTTAATTCTTTTATTGGGTAAGTTACTTATCTTTCTCCCACTAAAGTCTTTTTCTGAGCTTTGTCCTAATTGGAACATATTTCTGTTGCTTGATTTTCAGTTGAGTCTGTGTATGTATTAGATGAAGCAGTGATGTCTCTGCCTTGAATGAACAACCTTCTGTAGGTGATAAACTTGTTCAGCATTGTCCTCAGTCTGGGTTGTCTCTAAAACCGCCGTGATTGTCTGAATGCAAGATTGATTTATTCTCTATGTCCCCATTGCTGAGGGTGTGCCAAGACCTATCCATTTGGCTTCCAGGGAGAGGAATCTCACTGAGCATTAGTTTTGAGCTAATAGGAGGCCAAATACTCAGGCAGCATTATTTAAAGTATACAAATACATGTATCTGTATAATTGTATTTGTTTGTATGTCCACAACTATAATCCTTGCTGGCCTTCAGACCAGGAGATCTAGAGGTATCCCCTAGGCAACAGTTGTACAATAAACAAAAAA
This sequence comes from Mustela nigripes, assembly GCF_022355385.1. NCBI lineage: Eukaryota > Metazoa > Chordata > Mammalia > Carnivora > Mustelidae > Mustela > Mustela nigripes. The sequence continues at coordinate 35,272,253 of NC_081569.1, read as the reverse complement.
CAAATATATTTATACACACACACATACACATATACGTAGGAGCATACATATATATGCATATATGTATATAAATATAATATTGGGGCTCCAGATGAATGTTTAAGACTTCCTTTCTGGGAGGTATTGTCAAGCTGTGTTGAGGCCATAGAGGTATGCAAGGATGGCATCTCCCTGCTTATGTTCCCTGGGAGTGTTAGCTTAACCTTCAGATACTGAGAAACCTGAAGACTATTCTTCAGGCTGATGTTCCAGGCCAAGTAAATACACCTTTTTCACAGGAAGACTGGGCTTGTGTTTAAGACTGTCATCTGCGCAGCTAGTTGGAGTGGTGGCCTGCTAAGAACTGATTGCTGCCTTTCCATTGATCTTAGGAATGCCAGGCTCCCACCCCCTACCCCCTACCAGGGCCAGATGGATGATCAAGGGGCATTCCTTGTGTGCATTATGTGTGCCTGATGGCTTTAACTAGGCAGTTGGTGAGTGTAGGGTTTGGGATATGCTCACTGTCTTCAGAAACATAGTGAAGAATGTCTTAACAGTACATACTTCTGGGCTTCTGGAATGCAGTGGGAGAGTGCCTTATCTGTGTGTGCACACTGACTATAGATTGGGAGTTGGGAGTATGTTATGGCCATGTGTACTAGCTCATCCCAGCCAAGGAGCAGGAAAGTGCTACAGTTGTTCTCACTCTGACTTCAACAAGGTGCTGAAATAGTGTTATGGCTATACTCCTCCACCTGTTTTGGCAACGCAGTGGACAGGGTACAACATGTGAGCTCAACCGCCTGGGCTAGCAGGGTAGGTGGAGAGTGTATGAGTGTGTGGGGGAAATTGTCATGTGCCAGCACTTCCCTCTTTGAAGAGTCAAACCACGGTGTGGCTTTTTCTTTTTCAGGGTCTAAGGGTGACAGAGACTGCAAGCCCTTTAAAGGGGAAATCTCAGGGGCACCTGAGGGGCTCAGTCAGTTGGGTGGCTGGCTCTTAGGTCATGATCTTATGGGTCATGTGATCAAGTGTCAAGCTCCACACTTTGTAGGGTGATGTTGCCTGGAATTCTCTGCTTCTGCCCTTTCCTGTTCTCTTGCTCTCTATCTCTCACAAAAATAAATCTTTAATAAAATTTAAAAATTGGAATCTATTTCCTGTAGTACTTAGGGTCTTGTGGACATCAGCCCTGTAGGTTTTCTACACCAGGCATTTTTGGTGTTGAATTAATGAAGATCCTTAGTGGTGGGTTAGAGACTTTTGGGGGAGAGTGAATGGCTGAGATGGACTAAAGCATTTTAAAGACTTTTGCCCTATATTAAGTAACTAGTTCACCCTTCTACTACAGACATAGACCTTTTTTTTTTTTTTTTTTTTTTTTTTTTTTGAAAATGAGAGATATTCATAACAATATGCCATCAGTCTGGGGGTCCCAGTTACATTTGGGATATACTTTCAATTGGTACTTTGCCTTTATTGATAAATATACAAATGATGTATAATTTCTTAACTTCCTCTGAGAAAACAAAAACAAAACTTCCCATATCCCTTCACACATGGGCAACTGGATTTCCACTTCAAGAGCTTAATGTCTTTATTGTAAAGCCTTGTTTTTTTCTCAAAATATAGTCCTTCTGGGGCTTTAGTACCTCATTGTTCAGATGTACTTAAACCTCAAGGTACAGGACACATTTTATACTGGTGGTGTAGAATGAAGTTTCAGAGAAACCTAGGTGGGGCTACTCAATGCTGGAGAAAAGAGGAAAGAAGAGGGAAGCCAGGGAAAAGGATAAGAAATGTGCTAATTTCACAGCTTTGGTAAGAAGTGGTTATACTGCTGCCAGTGTAGATTCTGACTTCAAGGCTCTGAAGCCTCATTACATTTTCACTTATGTCATGAAGTTAAAGAATTTGGGGACAAAAAGGAAACAGGAAGGGAGGGTATGGGTAGAACAGGAAAGAGTTTAACATCAGTACAGGTTTGACCTCTTACTTGGGGAATCAATTAAGACAGAAAACTAACATTGGCTAACAATAAGTAAGATCAATGACATGAAAAATGACTAACTTATGAGTATTTATGTGCTAGGCATTGTGCTATGTTCTGCACTTCCTGTCACAGTAAAGTGTAGTTGTTTAGAATGTATTAATACGTGTTCCTGTGCAGTGCTAGAGACGGAGTTAAAACAAGGCCTCCTTCCTTTACATTTCCTTTGCCTTTATTTTCCTTTGAAAAACTTATTTAAACTTGCTATATTGTAAGACTCATGGTAAACTGCTTGAAGTTAAAAAAAAAAAAAAAACCCACCCACATACAAACTAGGGAAGCTATAGTTGCATGGATATCTCAGCCTCACGCTATTATTTCTAGTTCCTTTGGCTCTCCTCAGAACTCCGTCATAGATTTTCTGGCTACTTCAGAAGTAGTCTTCTGGTGTGGCCCTAGGCCATATTCCTCACTCTCTGGCATATCCTGAAACACTACTTGCTGTCCTGTTAAATATTCCTTTGGTTATTAGTCATGACTTCTTGGTCTGTAAGGTCTTTTTGATTTTAAAATCCTATGAAATGTTCTGAACTTCTAGGATTATAAGAATTGATTCTTGGTAGGAGCGTCTTATAAATACTCAGGTATTGATGGGTCTGAGGACACCAAGGAAGATGGGGATGAAAGCTAAAATAAAAACCTTGAGTCACGAATACCTTTTAATTCTCTACTTCTTTTGCAATGATTGTTCTAAATACTCTCAGCTTCCTAGCTTTCATATTCATCGATCTTGACAAAAGATACATCAAAATTCTGTTTCCATTTTCAAATTAGTTGGTAGAATAAAGCCATGAGTCACAAGGAGGCAAGAAAATTTCTGTGTGATATGAGATAATAGACACCATGTAAATTGTAGATTCAAAATGCCAAATCTTTGCATTTTACAGATAAGTAAACTGAGGCCTATCACATGGCAAGTCGGTCAAAGTTGTATGAGGGCTAGAAAACATGGAATAGGTCTGTGAGACCTTGCCTTCTACAATGCATGGTCCTAGGTGAATCAATTCCTTTCATAATGAGATCACCAGAAGATGCCACCTGGAGTAGTTCAGGAGTCATAAAATTGGTGAGCAAGTTCATGATATGTTTGCTAGTTAATAAAACTTCTGTACAAGTACAAAGCATCATTATTGTGACTTAAGGTATTTGATAGCACATATGACTCTTCACAAATGAAACCTAAAAATACTCCAGCATGTGGGCTGTAACTTGGTAGGTGTCTGTGACAATAAATGCAGAACCAGAAATAAAACTGGGGGTATACAGGGTGTTGCTTAGCAATACAAATGAAAATGGGATGAAAATAGTTCTTCAGCAGAGAAAAAGTTGTTTACTAGAAGTGAAGACACAATGGGGGCTGATTTTTTTTTTTTTTTCTCCCAGCTTCATCTACTGTGATGTATATGAACTTTGTTCTCTGAAGTTACAGGTTTATCACTAGCAATACTAGAAGAAATCTTTCATCTTTTCTAACTTTTATGAGGGAGATGGGTGTGTGGATGGAGTTGGCCATATGCACTTTAGAGATTAAGACTTTGTTTCCTTCTTAGAGATTGTAGCACCTAGTGGAGAAGAGGACCAAAACATGTAATACCTAAATTATTAAGATGAAGATTGGTGACATGAGTAAACACATCACAGGTTAAGGGAAAATGAATAGTTATAAAAACCTTTGTGCTGGTTACATGAAAATGTTTTTCTCTCATAACTTCGTATAGTAAGGATTATTCTTCGAATTTCACAGATTAGGAAGATGAGGCTGAGAAGTGATGGTGACCAGAAAGAGGTGGTGGAATCTGGGTTAAATAGATGATGGAGATGAAGGAGCACACTCCTTGAGATGAGCCTTGGGTGTTGTATGGAAGTGTTGAATCCCTCAATTGTATACCTGAAATTAAAAAAACAAAAGACAAAAAGCAGTAGGGAAAAAAAAGACTTCAACCTCCCTCTGTTGCCAAAACAACAACAACAACAACCCCCTCCCAGGCAAACAAACAAAAACCATCCATGAGCCATGAGTAAAGGCTTAGGAAACCTGCTTAGGACTCTTTCTTAATGATTTAAAGATGGGGATGGGTTTATTAGAAAATTTGTACAGTCATCCAACTAATAAATGATCCCTGAGTGTCAGGTACTGGAGCTATTAAGGAATAAAACATACATCTCTCTCAATATAAATGTGCCATAAATAAATAGGTATGAACAGTGTCGAGTGTTCAGTGAAATATTGAAAGTATATAGGACATGAAATTGGTTCAGGTGTTCCAGAAGACCCTTGTATATTCTTACAGTTGGGTGGAGAGTCTTTGAGAATTAGCCATTGATAATTCTTTTCTTTGGAAATTTGGAAGTACTGTTACTGAAGTGTGGATGACCATGCTTTAAACACCCCAGAACAAAAGAAAATGTTTCTGTGTTCCTATAAACAAACAAAAGATGTATTCTGCTGTAGGTTTAAATGATTTTCTGTTTAGCAATGATGCAAACTTGATATAGTACTGCTTTCTAGTAGAAAATGGGAATTGCCTCTTCGTGCCTTGCATGAGAAAACAAATCTTAAAAACTCGATGTCCCTTCAATAGATGACTTATCCCAGAGTAGTTACTCTGATCTCTTAATTTCTATCACCCTTGAAGAAGTCTCTAAGGTGAGCCTTCTAATGTTGACCTTGGGAAAATCCTTGTTCTGAACTTTATTATTAGGTATCCAAATTTGTTTGGACTTAAAAAAATAATAAAATAAAAAGGGAAAGAAAAGCAATATCATTATAGAGGGCTGAGGAAATGTTCTGGTAATATAGAGATTAAAAGGGGCTTTAGAAAAAATCCTTTTCACTGATCTATCTCATATAGTTAAATATATATCTCATCTCAATTTTGTACCAAACAATAATAAATAAGCCTCAAAAAGTTCTGTGCTCATGCAGAGATCCTTCAAAGCATAGGAAAGACTAATTGAAAGAATAAGAATGAGAGAGATGGCTATCAGAAAATCTGTTAAGAGGGAGGTGTAATGAAGATCAGATGACTATATACCTTCCTGTCATTAGACAGGAACAAGCTTATATGTGTATAATCAATAAGCCATTAAATGATCCTACTCTGTAATGAAAGTATAGTAAAGCAAAACAAGCTCTGAGGTTTTAATTGCAGATGTATTCGATTCTTAGGGCTGCCTTAAAGTATTAAACACTGGGGGTATACGGGGTGTTGCTTAACACTACAAATGAAAATGGGATGAACACAACAGAAGTTCACTTTTTTATGAATCTGAAAGCTGTAAGTTTGAAATCCAGCTGTCGGCAGGTCCATGTTGCCTCTGAAGGTTCCAGTGGTGGATTGTTCCTTGTGTGGTCCGGCTTCCAGTGGATGTCAGCAGTCCTTACTACTCTTGGGATTGCAGGTACATCCCTCCTATCCTGAGTTCATCTTGTCCAGGTACCTTTGTAGCTCTTTTCCTCTGTGTATCTGGGCTGTGCCCAAATTTCCACTTATAAGAACACCAGTTATATTGGAAGAGGTTCCAACCTAATCACAGCATTTTAACTCAGTATTTCTTTAAGGACCCTGTTGCTATGTAAGGTCACATTCTGAGGTACTTGGGACTAGGGTTTTGTCATATCCTTTTAGGCAACATGGTCTAACCCAGAACAGCATGGAAAAAGGACTTGTCATTGTCTCTTCCACAGTATCTAAAAGCCAAAGTCCTTCATCAGAGTATGTAAATAGTCTTTGGCAAGTATCTCTACAGAGAGGAAGAGTGACGTATCAGGCTACCACTGCTTGATGGAAGGAAGCACATTTTAATCCTATGTAATGACCTTTGCTCTATTGGTATCTTTTCCAAGCAAATACTAAATTACTTGTTTGTTGATATATTTCAAACACAGGAAGATTATGTCCTGCCTAATGATCAAAGCCTGTTAATTGTAGTTATAGCCCACACAAAACCCTTAAAAAAATGTAGGAAGGCTTAACATGAGATCTACCTTCTTCACAATTTTTAAATGCACATACAGCATTAACTAGAGGCACAGTGTTGTACATCAGATCCCCAGAACATGTTCCTCTTATATAACAGACTTGATACCCATTGAGTAGTAACTCTTCATTTCTGCAAGCCCACAACCCCTGGCAGTCACCATCCTACTGTTTCTCAAAGTTAAGCTATTCGAGATAGAACATATAAGTGAAGTAATGAAGTGTATTTATCTATTTATCCTGTGATTATTTTGACTTGGAATGTCTTCCAGGTTCATCCTTGTCACGTATGACAGAATTCCCCTCTTTAAAGGCTGAATAATATTCCACTGTATGCATATATCACCTCTTCTCTACCCATTCATCCCTTAGTGGACATGTAAGTTGTGTCCACATATTTACTGCTACTAGTACTGCAGTGAACAGGGAGTGCTAATACCTCTTAGAGATCTTGATTTCTGTTCATTTGGATATATATCCAGAAGTGGGATTGTCATATCGTATGGTCATTGTATTTTTAACTATCTGAGGAAACCTCACTCTGCCTTCCATAGCAGCCACATCATAGTTTTTAAAATGTCATACCAGGGGCGCCTGGGTGGCTCCGTAGGTTAAAGCTCTGCCTTTGGCTCAGGTCATGATCCCAGGGTCCTGGGATTGAGCCCCACATCGGGTCTCTGCTCAGTGTAGGCAGAGACGCAGGCCCTCTGCCTGCCTCTCTGCCTACTTGTGATATCTGTCTGTCAAATAAATAAATAAATAGATCTTTCCAAAAAAAAAAAAAAAAAGGCTGATAAATCCAAATCAATCTCTAAGATTTAAACTAAAAAAAAACAAAAAAGTCATACCAACAATATATAAAGATTCCAATTTCTTGACATCCTTCTCCACACTTATCTTGTGTTTTTTTGGTTAATATCCTAATACATGTAAAGTAATGTCTCATTTTGATTTGCATTTGCTTGATGAATGATGTTTGTCTTTTCATATACCTGGTATATGAATATAGCCAGTGTCTGGAAGGATTGTAATAAAAAAAGGTGCCTTGAAACACTGAAAGCTGATAATTTTTATATGAACTTGAATTTTAAGAGTCAGTTTGTAGGGTCTGATGATACCAAGAGAAGGTGATCAAGATTAGAATCATAGACCTGTGAGAAGACTCTAGACTTGAGGAGTCTTTCCCAGTTATATTCTCTTGGGTGGTGTGAAAGTTTTAATTGTATATGCATTGTATATATTATGTTGGTACCTACTGTGTATCAAGGAATGTATGCAGCATTAAGAAGATAGGAATAACAAGACCCCTCCCAAATCCTACCCCTGCCCTTATGGAACTTATAGGAGCAGGAAATAGAACTAGGCTTCTGGAAGTTAACATAATTAAAATATAGATTGTTAGAGTTAGTTATAGTCTGCCTAATTCGTATCTGGATATTTTAAACTGAAGTTTTATAAGGGCATTGGTAATCTGGCAAGATGGAAATTACTTCAGAAAGCATCAGGCATTAGCGAACCAGGACTTCCTAGGTGTGATGAAAAAATAATGCAATTAACAAGCAGTGATAAAGAGAATCAAGCCCAGGTTCTTAGACATTTTTTTTTTTTTTGAGATTTTATTTATTTGACAGAGCAAGCACAAGGAGGGGGAGCAGAGAGGGAGAGGGAGAGGGAGAAACAGACTTCCCGCTGAGCAGGGAGCCTCATGTCAGGCTCAATCCCAGGGCCCTGGGATCATGTACTGAACCCAAGGCAGATGCTTAATGATGGAACCCCCCAGGCACTCCCCCCACTGGGTTCTTAGACTTAAGCATTATTTATTAGAATAAGATGGGACCCAGAGAAATTCTGGGAAGAAATTTGTTCACATAATCACCTATAATTATGTAACTATAACTAATATATTTGAAAAATTGCTACATGGTTAGGTTTCAGTGCTGGATTGTTTTATTTTGACTAGTTGACATCACTACTTTCCTCTCAACTGTAAGCTCTACAGGAGAAGGGTTTCAAAATTTAGCACAGAATAACTACTGGATTCTTCCTATATAATCTATACACTAAAACCATGGGAAGACCATAACTGTTGTGATATTTAAGAAAAAAAAGGACAAGGAAGATGAATCCCTTCTCTTGAGATAAATATTAAATACACTCAAACTCAAAATGATCTGGTTCTTCTAAATGTCATTTCCGAATTAGAATTCAGGTATATTTTGGCCAGAGAAAAAGGATTCTAATAATCAGTATGTAATTGTATCTTTTTTAATTAAATTACACAAATTTATACATACATTTTTGTATTTTTCTTTTAAAATTTCATAAACTATTTTTAAAAGGAAGTTACTAAAATAATAAAAGTACTGGCTGTTACATTTGCCCATGTATTTACCTTTATCAGAAATCTTTATAACTTAAAAAAACAAGAGAAATCTTTATAATTTCATGTCTTTAAGTTATCAGATAGTGTGTTTTTGTCATTTTTTGTACTTTATTTGGGAAGGGGGAGGGACAGAAATAAATGGAAAGGGAGAGAGAATCCTAAGCAGGCTCTACAGTTGGTACAGATTCCAACACAGGACTTGATCTCAAAACTCTGTGATGATGACCAGAGTTGAAATCAAGAGTTGGATGCTTAAGTGACCGAGCCACCCAGGTGCCCCAATTTTGTGTACATATTAAACAAATTTAACAGCTTTCCCTGATACATTAGACAGAATTTTAGTCACTAAAATGGGTTAAAATGATGCAGAATCATACTTTAACTATTTTACAAGGTTGCTGCTACCATTTAGGATTACTAGCAGTTATACTTTTTCACTGGTTAAATTACATGATTGTTTCAACACTTGCATGCCTACAGTCCAGTTCAAACCCACAATTGGCAGTCATAATATGTGGTAAAGCTGGCTTTTATTAGCTATCTTATGTGACTTAAGGCTAACTAACCAGTTAAATATTTTCACATGAAATATTTTATATTTTCCCTTAATATCTACAAAATCTGCTGGCCTGCCCATTCTCTTTTTCCATTTTTAAAATGGGCATCATAGAATGCCTTTTCTAAAACAAGTCCATACCATTTCTAGTTCTGCATTTAGTCCTGTATTTCCATCGGACAAATTTACATGAATCAGGCACAAGAGACTTTTACGTGGAAATCTATAAGGCACTGATGAGGGAAATTGAAAAGGAAAGAAATAAAAGCAAAGAAACTCTGTGCTCATGAATTGAAAGAACTAATACGGTTAAAATGTCCATATGACCCTATGTGATCTACAGATTCAATGCAATCCCTATTAAAACTCAAATGGCAGCACAGAAATAATTGTAAAACTCATGTGGAACCACACACACACACACACACACACACACACACACACACACACACACCAATTCAAATAGCCAAGGCAATCCTTAGAAAGACTAAGCTGGCTGCATCATACTTCCTGATTACTTTAGTTTTGTAATATAGTTTGCAATTAAAACAGTATGGTATTGGTATAAAAACATTTAGATCAGTGGAACACTTTCAAAAGCCCTGAAATAAACCAATGCATATACTGTCAATTAATGATCAAAGAGACAAGAGACAAGAACACCCAGTCAGAAAAGGATATTCTCTCCAGTAAATCCTGTTGGGAAAACTGGACAGCAAGATGGGGAGAAAAGGGGGTGGGAGGGAAAAAACGTAAAAAAACTTAAAGGAAAAACTGTACCCTTAAATCATACTAAGCATAAAAATCAACTGAAAGTGGATTTACAATTTGAACATAAGGCCTACAACCAGAAACTGCTAGAAGAAAACCTAGGGAACCAAGCACTTTGACACTGGTTTTGGTAATGACTTTTCTGATTTGACACCAAAAGGAAAAGAGAATATAACAAGTGGTACTACATCAAATAGCAAAGCTTTTTCACAGCAAAGGCAACCCACAGATGGAAGAAAATACTTGGAAATCATGAAGCTGATAAGGAGTTAGTAGTATGCAAACTATATAAATAATTCCTATAACTCAATGGAAAACAACTGATTATGTTCCTCAAAAAATTAAAAATAGAGCTACGTTATGACCCAGCAATTGCACTACTAGGTATTTACCTTAAAGATACAGGTGTAGTGAAAAGAAGGGTCATATACACTCCAATGTTCATAGCAGCAATGTCCACAATAGTCAAACTGTGGAAAAAGCTGAGATGCCCTTCACTAGATGAATAGGTAAAGAAGATGTGGTCCATATACACACAATGGACTATTACTCTGCCATCAGAAAGGGTGAATACCCAACTTTTGCATCAACTTGGATGGGATTGGAGGGGATTATGCTAAGTGAAATAAATCAGAGAAAGTCAATTATCATACGGTTTCACTTATTTGTGGAATATAAGGAATAGCATGGAGAACATTAAGGAAGGGAAAAGTGAAAGGAAGAAATTGCAGTGGGAGATGAGCCATGGAGACTATGGATTCTGGGAAACATGAAACATGAAAATGAAAACAAAAAAAGTGAAAACCAAAGAGAGCACTTTAAACCTGTTGGGATGATTCTTGATGACAAGAAAACTTGGCAAGGATGGTGAGAAAAGGGAACCCTTTTGCACTGGTGGTAGGAATGTGAATTGGTGGTGCAGCTGCTCTAGAAAACAGGATGGAAGTTCTCAAACATTAAAAAATAGCACTACCCTGTAATCCAGCAATCCTACCTCCAGCTGTGTATTTGAACAAAACAAAGAGAGGTCTGTACCCTTAGGTTCTTGGGCACATTTAGAGTAGCCAAGATATGGAAACAATCTGTCCATTGATGATGAATGAAAAAGAAAATGTAGTATATATACAAAGGAATAATATTCAGCCACAGAGAAGAAAATCTTGCCATTTGTGATAACATGGGCAGACCTTGAGGGCATTTTGCTGAGAGAAAAAGTCAAAGACAAATACTCTATCTCCTATATAGAAACTTAAGAAAAACAAAACAAATACAAAAAATGCAACCTCATAGATACACAGAACAAATTGATGGTTGCCAGAGGCAGAGTTTGGTGGGGTGGGAAAATAGGTGAAGGTGGTCGAAAAGAATTTCCAGTTATGAAAAAGTCCTTCGATGTAATATACAGGATAGTGACTATAGCTAATAATAGTCTGTTGTGTATTTTAAAGTCAGTGGGAGTAGATACTGAAAGTTCTCATAACAAATATGTAACTGAGCTTATAGAAGTTAACATATTGTGGTAATGATATCTTAATAATAATTTCAAACCATTACATTTTTGTACCTAAATACAACGTTGCATGTCACTTAAATCTCAAACAGGAAGGGGCCTGCGGATACCAGACAATAGAAGTGGCATAAAACTGGCCACCAGACCAGCCACCATCACCACTTCATGATGTTTGGTTTGAAAAGCAAATAGATCACAGAAAATGGGTCTTCATTACTGGGAGCAGTTGAGAACAAATGTCCCCACAACCCTACTCATAGGTTTTGTGGAATGTATCAGTGGGTAAGCTTTCACATTAAAACTGCATTTTTACTCATGATCTCCAAAAGTAACTTTCATCATCTCTGTCCATGATGCACCCTCTCTAAATGTTTATTTGCATGCCTTTTTAAGTAAAACACTTTGAAACTCATCTCTGGATCTTGTAGGATTTGGGTAGAGGAGCTGGACAAACCTGTGGAACTAAGCTCTTCCACCTCATCTATAGCTTTCATATAGGTCTGTGATTCCTGAGCATTTTAATGATGCATGAACTCTGGCAACTCCAAGCTAGTGTGAGAAGTGTCTATTTTCTTTCAAATCTATTATCATTTTATTCCAATTATTTTCTTTGGGTAAATTTTTAATTTTTTAATTTTTTAAAATCACCATGTGCCTGGTGGTAGAACTTCAAAAACTTTTTTTTTTAATTTAATTTTATTTTTTCAGTGTTCCAAGATTCACTGTTTTTTTAAAAAAATTATTTTTTATTTATTTTCAGCATAACAGTATTCATTATTTTTGCACTACACCCAGTGCTCCATGCAATCCGTGCCCTCTATAATACCCACCACCTGGTACCCCAGCCTCCCACCCCCTGCCGCTTCAAGCCCCTCAGATTGTTTTTCAGAGTCTATAGTCTCTCATGGTTCACCTCCCCTTCCAATTTCCCCCAACTCCCATGTCCTCCATGCTATTTGTTATGCTCCACAACTAAGTGAAACCATATGATAATTGACTCTTTCTGCTTGACTTATTTTACTCAGCATAATCTCTTCCAGTCCCATCCGTGTTGCCACAAAAGTTGGGTATTCGTCCTTTCTGATGGAGGCATAATACTCCATAGTGTATATGGACCACATCTTCCTTATCCATTTGTCCTTTGAAGGGCATCTTGGTTCTTTCCACAGTTTGGCGACCGTGGCCATTGCTGCTATAAGCATTGGGGTACAGATGGGCCTTCTTTTCACTACATCTGTATCTTTGGGGTAAATACCCAGGAGTGCAATTGCAGGGTGTTAGGGAAGCTCTATTTTTAATTTCTTGAGGAATCTCCACACTGTTCTCCAAAGTGGCTGCACCAACTTGCATTCCCACCAACAGTGTAAGAGGGCTCCCCTTTCTCCACATCCCCTCCAACACATGTTGTTTCCTGTCTTGCTAATTCTGGCCATTATAACTGGTGTAAGGTGATATCTCAAAGTGGTTTTAATTTGAATCTCCCTGATGGCTAGTGATGATGAACATTTTTCATGTGTCTGATTCACTGTTTATGCACCACACCCAGTGCTCCATGCAATACATGCCCTCCATAATACCCACCACCTGGCTCACCTCTCCTTCCACACCCTTCTCTTCTAAAACCCTGTTTGTTTTTCAGAGTCCAAAGTCTCTCATGGTTCATCTCCCCCTCTTATTTCTCTCCTTTCATTTTTCCTTCCCTTCTCATAATGTACTCCATGCTATTCCTTATGTTCCACAAATAATTGAAACCATATGATAATTGACTTTCTCTGCTTGACTTATTTTACTCAGCATAATCTTTTCTAGTCCCATCCGTGTTGATACAAAAGTTGGGTATTCATCCTTTCTGATGGCTGAGTAATATTCCATTGTATATATGGACTATATCCTCTTTAACCATTTGTCTGTTGAAGGGCATCTTGGCTCTTTCCACAGTTTGGTGATTGTGGACATTGCTCTTATGAACATTGGGGTGCATATGGCCCTTCTTCCCACTACATCTGTATCTTTGGGGTAAGCACCCAGTAGTGCAATTGCAGGGTCACATGGTAGGTCTATTTCCCCTCCCAACACAAACTGCTGTCTGAGGAAGACTTAAAGCAAAGTGCCAGGCTTCTAAGATAAACATTCTCTCTCCTCCCTGGGGTGCCTGAAGATAAAGCAAGAAAGATTTCTCAAGAGTACTTTAATCTTTTCTCCATTGCTGCTGTTGGGTGACTATCTGCTATTTGGAGTTCCTGCTCCTAGTTGGAGCAATCACAATCTGTTTTCCAGAGTCACTAGGTGTTATCATGATGACCACCACACCTACAATGAGAGAAGGTGAAGGCCAAGGTTTTGCCCAGTCTCCCTACTTTGTTCAGGATTTTCTCCTTGTGTTGCTGAAACAGCGCTATGAAGTTCTGAAACTTCATTATACATATTTTAAAGGTTCACCAATGATGGATCCAGAGCAACACCCAAAAATGGCTCCAGGAGTTTCTTTGTAGAATCCAACTTCTCCTATTCATTTGGCTTTCAATCTTGTTGAGGGGCTACAGAAGATTAATCATGATATTCTACCCCACACCACCCAAGCATCAATAGAAATCTTTCTGAAACTCAGATTTTAGTCATAGCATTAGACTTACAAATAGACTGGTACTTTTCCATTATGTGGAAGCATTGTGGTTATTTTCTAGTCCATGGGAAATATATAGATGTTGTAGTTACCCTCCTGATGTAAGTTGTCATGTGCTCAACCTCCTTTTCATCAAGTAGGATGGTTTCTGCCCTGCTAGTTGTAGTCAGAGCACTGCAGTTCAGGTCTGCCTTGTTCAAACAGCTTTTCAGAGTGGCAGGTTTATTGGGTTTTTCTAAGAGGCTAATAGTCAGGGGTTTATCCTAAGATTTGATTAATCTTCATCCAATTTGTATCTTGTGGCACTCTGAGGGGTGGTGGTGTTTAAAAGAAATTTTTCATATTTCAAGTCAATATTCACTAAAGCTTTTGAAACAATAGGGATCTGTTTGGAGACACTGCTTTAAATATTATTTTTGGATGATACAAAGGCAAAATTTTCCTTAAGTACAGATCTGACACTAAATGCACAGCCTTAGGTTACTTCCTACAGAAGGCTTTCTTTGGCTTTGAGCTCAGCACTGGCTCTTGTGAGTTTTGGTGTTAAATTTTTGCCTATCTATGGCAATCTTAATTTAAAAATTAAAACACTTGTCTTTTCTCATAAAACTCATATTTCAGGGTGACTGTCTCATAAACAAAGCAAAGTAGAGCTCCCATACCAGATTTCAGATTTCTTTGGGGACATTTCATTAATGTTTCTGTCTTAAGATACCATCTAATTTGAAAATTGGTGTGATACTGCAGCAACCTCTCTATGCTGTTGAAGGTCTCTAGGTCAGCCTGACAATAAGGTAAAGACCCTAGAACTGTAGGACTTCGAAAGGATTCAACACAAATTAGGGTTTGGCAGCAGCTCCTGTAGAAGTTCAGGCTGCCCAGGGGACAACTGGCTTGAAGATGAGCAGACCTTAAGTAGCAACTTTTTATAAGAAACGTTTCTTCTGCCCATTAATAAAGAATATCAGGATGGATGTAGTTGGGATGCTATGGTTCCAGTTTAATGTTATATGTTCTGAGAGATTGAATAAGTTGTGTAACTTCTCTGGGCCTCAACATCTTGTGCTGGGGCTTCTGCTTCTGTTTTTTTGTTTTTTGTTTTTTAAATGGAGTAGATCTTATGGTACCCAGCTGTGATTGAGACCAGCATGTCTTTGGGCAAGCATATGGAACCATCAGGATTAGAAGCTTCTGTTCCTTGAATTTCAGAAAAAGTGATCCTTGAGCAAGTTGCTGAAGGTACATCCTAACTTTTCCCATGGACTAGGTCAAACTGACCTATAAGACCTTGCTTTTACAAAAATATTTAAAGAGGGTCTGATGAGGAAGACAAATATGATACCAGGGGACTATTGAAGTATCAAGAGGTAAATAAGGATTGACCTTATTTACTTAGTTGATTGAGAGAAAGCATAAAGAGAACAAAGGATTAGGCATTGACTCAACTGAAATGATCTTTTCAGAAATAATCTAAGAAATGGTTCTAAAAGGAGATGAACCTTGGTTTTTAGGACTTACAGGAACATCTCTGGCATATTAAGTTAAGACAGAAAATGTCTCATGAACCAAGGATATCAAGGCTGCCTGTTTTTAATGGAGTCCAGATCTTCACAGTCCCTGATGTATGTTCCAAAGGGGTCAAAGCAATGCAGATTAGGGGCTGCTTTTAAGGTGGATTTTAGGTGGAGTTCACATGGCTGTGAGAACACACCAACACAGACACATAGGTTTCTGTGTATATGGAGGAGGATTTGTGTAAGGAAGATTACATGTTCAGTTACTCTATCATTCTAGAACAACATCAGCATGGAGGTGGAAAGTCTGGTTTATGAGTGCTGGGTCGTGCTGATCAGATGAAAAAACGTCCAGTAGGATAGAAACGTAGATCTGGATTTATAAATGATCAAACTGAAGACTCAGTCACAAGCAGGATTTACAACGGAAAACAATGAAGTCCTACTTTTTACCCATTAAATAGGCAAACGTTAGTGTGTGTGATGCCAAGTGTAGTGGTGATGTGGTAATGTTGCCTGGAGAAGCCATTCTGGAAAGCAATCTGGCAGAAGCCCAAATACAGCTAGCCCAGTACAGGGATGTTTTAAATGGGATGGGAGATAGTGAGAAGGGCTTTAAATTTGGCTCAGGAGTCAAAGAATTTAGGAAGTTGTTTTTCCCAGAAAAATATGTCAAGACTTAGGTAAGGCAAGGAGTAGTCCATAGAGGCAAACTTTGAAAACAGTTAGATCTAATCAAGTGGAGCAGAGGCTTCTCCTGGCTGAACTAGGTGGGCAGTACTTCCAATGTCCTCAGTTATGATGCTCTTTCCTTCTATTGGTGATTTTATGATGTGATAAACCATATGCTTATGAAATAAACACTATTACAGAACACTGGCTCCTTACTGGGGAAGTTATTTGCAATGGACAAGAATAGAATCAGTTGAAGATAAAGGAGGTACTCCAAGTCAGCAAACACAAACATTCCTTGGATTCTGCAGACCTCACCAGCTGTGGTGGCTGTAGGCTGTGTAAACAGTGCAAGTGGTAAAGACTCTGTATCACCTCACCTGCTATTCTTTGTTCACACCACTGCTTGGAAGGAAGGGCTGGGGAAGGGAAAGACTTTGAGTCTTGTGTAGATTTTCTTGGGAAACCAGCAAAAGAAACCTTTGTTTCTTCCTGCCTCACTTTATTATCTCCCCTCCCTCACTTTCATTTTAGATTTTAAGAGCAGCTGTACAAAAACACAATGGATTTTAATTAATATACCCAAGGTATACAACTTGATGATTTGATATATGTATACGCTGTGAAATAGTCACTACAACAGTGTAGTTAACATACCCAAATCCTGCCATTTGTAACACGATGGATGGACTTGGAGTACCTTATTGCTAAATAAGCCAAACACAGGCAAATACTGGATGATATCATATATGGAATCAAATAGTCAAACTCCTAGAAATAGTGAGTAGAATGGTGTCTTTTAGGGGTTGGACGAAGGGGAAATGGAGATGTTGGTCAAGAGATAAGTTTGAGGTAAGCAAAGTAAATTTGGGGACTCCCCGTATAGCATGATGACTATACATAACACTACTGCATGATTGAAATTTGCTAAGAGGGTGTACACACATGTGCACACACACATGAAACTGACTGATTTGTTTACTTTCCTCTCTGCTGTCACTCAGCAGGGTTGAATCCAACTGTAACTTAAGAGAGTCTGAGGAGTCAGGCATTCTCTCTTCATAGGTATTTCCCTCTTAAAAGTCATACACTCAAAACACAAAAACTTGGGAATATGGAAAAGAAAATCACTTCATATCTCAGCACTGTACCCATTAGTATGTCTTTCCATTCTGTTGTTTTCTAAGCAGGTTTTCTCTTTTAAAAATACAAGAAATAAAAAATCATTTAACATTAAATCCTATGGCTCTCCATTATTCTAATTTTTAGGCATCAGCATAAGGAAGTTCATGTTTCAGTGAGACTTGGTTTTGAGACCTAGAGCTACTGCTTTATAATGGTGGGACATTGGGCAAATTATTTGTGCTCCCAAGACTTGGCTTTTCACGTTTGCAAAATGAGACAATGGGGTAAAAGAAAAGCTCCATCCTTGCCAACTTTCTGTCAATTTTTTTTCTTTGTTGAAAAGATGTTTGCTGCTGAATCAGTTTCCATGGTCAGAGTGTGAAACCACATGGACCAGACATGAGAAATACTTAATTGTTTTTTTTCATTCTTTCATAGAATTGAAATAGAAATAGAAATAGAAATTTCATAATTTGTTAACTTTTTATTCTAGTTAACTACCTTCTGCTTTAAATGTGGGAAATCCCATTGTGAGCCCTTTAGAAAACACCAGTTATAGATGTCAAGTGTGTACATGTGATGTTTTTAGTTACAAAAACTAACACAACAACTTAGACATTTTCTTCAGAGTCTGTTTGCACATAAAAGGAATAAGCTTACAATATGCTTACCCCGCTAAGAAGTGATATGCTCCGTGTATATAGATACTTTAACAGCGTTCTCCTTTGGCCTTCCCCTGCCATCATTTAGTAGGTACGTGGGCTGGAGAATGTACTATTTAAAATGGTCACAGGGCATTGGTTTAATTCACATAGTTGATAAAGTTCCACTGGCCACAAATGCAGGGCGATAAAGAGGCCAAAGGAAGGCATGGGAGAGTTTATTTATTAAAAATTTTATTAAAAGAGAAGTTTTAACATCTCAACTTTTGATAATGGAAACTTAATGTTTATTTTAAAAGGAAACAGGGACCAATTATATAAGACTGTTTGGAAAAGTTAGAAATAGACAAGAGACAAAATAGAAGCTTCAGCCCAGGTATGAACAAAATGAGTGTTCAGTGTAGCTTCTGTAACATTGTATATTCACTGTACATTTGTTAATAAATATGCATCACCATTTAAAATGATTATAAAAATAATACAAATGAATGCTGAATGATACAGAATGGCATCAAAATTTTCTGTCCAATGTTATCCCCTCATTCTTCTTTCTGTATATACTTTTTGATCATTTAATTTGACAGCTAATTTTAGAACACCAAATAATCCTATGCCATAATTGATTTATTAATAGATTCCTACACTATGAGTGAAACTTAGAGTATAGGTGGGTCTTTGTATATTTAAACTAATTTGCAAATTGTATAAAATTGTATACCTATAAATAAATATATGTAAGCTCCTATTTGGTTAATAATTTTAATAACTATAGTTTTCTTCCTATTTTCATATTTTAGATAACTCTAATTTTAAATAATAAACAAATACAACTTATGGTTCCAATAACCTTAAATCTATATCTTGACTCCCTGATAGGGAGCTAACTCTAGCTGTCTTCTTTTTCACTTTTCTCTTCAAGTGTCAATTTATCTAAGGCCATAGTTGATGGTTTTGCAGACAACTCCAGGGGGTACCAATCATTCATCGTCATGATACATTTGTATAGTTACATAGAAGTAAAAGGTTTTGCTGAGGGGGTACTATATTGTAATGCACACAAATATACTGTTTGGCTAAGATAAGACTGATGAATTTTGTGCAGTATTTTCTCCAAACTATAGTGAATTTTTTTATCCATAGGTCTATTGTAAAACCTGAAAGCCAATAAATAGGATAATTTTGTATCTTTACGCCAGAACTAAAGTGACGTGATCCTTCTGGAAATGTAGAGGCCTATATGGCTGACACCCTGACTGTGGCAGAATGTCCTAATCATGAAGGCGGAAAAACTGACTTGTCTGATATGCCTTCACTTGGTCCAAAATCACGTGACCTTTCAGTTTGCTTTCCTATTTTACCATAATCTTTTTATTCTACTTTTTACCCTTGGACTTCTTAATTTTGGTTTCTGTGGTTGTTGAAAGCTTATGACTAAATTTTAACTGAGCTCTTAAAACTTTTTTCCCAGACTTCCTTCTAAGAATGTGCTGACTTCTTAAACTAACTTCGACCAACTGGGTCTAAATTCCTAGGTTGGCAGTTGAGTTTTTCCTAGGATTTGTGGTGTTTCCAAACTTTTACCTCCCATTGGTTATGTCCACAGCTTTTTTAATTATTATTTTTTTATTCTAAAATTTTTACTGTGTTTGCTGGAATACATCTTCAAGTAACTTGGTTAGGAAATGTGTGTGGAAGAGGACTTAGAGTCTCTAAATGTCTGAATTTCTAACACTTCTACTCTCATGCCAAAAATAAGGAAAAGTATACTTGGGAGTGTGATTCCCCATGCTGAAAGTATAATTTTGCTGAGTAGGTCAGTATACTTTCTTTGAAAGAGCCTATCTTTTTTTTGCCTAGGTATGCACATCATGCTAATCGACCTTACTATAAGCTCTACACCATTATTTTTTTTTAAAGATTTTATTTATTTATTTGACAGAGAAATCAGAAACAGGCAGAGAGGCAGGCAGAGAGAGGGGGGAAGCAGGCTCCCTGCTGAGCAGAGAGGCAGATGGAGGGCTTGACCCCAGAACCCTGAAATCATGACCTGAGGCAGGGGTAGTGGCTTAACCCACTGAGCCACCCTGGGGCCCGTGTACCATTATTTTTGATAGCTTTTTAGCAGTCCACTATTGAAGTGATAAGCAATAGACATCTAAACTCTTCCTTCAAAAGCTTTTTCTATCAGAAACAATGCTATAAAGAACATATTTCTTCTTCTTTATTATTCTTTAAATTGTTACATAATGGTTCCTTTATACCAGTATCTAAGTATTTCACATGCCCTCAATTATTCCTACAATAATCCAATGAGTTTGTTACAGTTGTTATCCCCATTTACAGATGAGGAAACAGACACACAGAGGTTAAGTGATTTACACAAATTCAAGCAGCTTGAAAATGGCAGAATAAAGATATGAGCTCAAATATCTGGCTCAGGTCCCTGCCTTTAACCCTACTGCTATTATTTCTTTATCATAAATCCCTGAAATTGGAATTGAGGGGTCACAGAAAAGGCATCTATTTTTATCGAAGAGGAAATCACTCCTGGGAATTACAGGCAAACAAGCAGAACATTAAAGGTGAATCTGAGGTTTTGAGATTCGTAATGAAAATTCCAAAGACAGGCTCAAGAGTGGCCTAGAGATTCTTAGTGCTAAAGGCCCCACCTCTGAGAACTGAAGGAATCCTATCCATTTACAATGCTGTAGTGGAAAATGACATTCTGCACTAGCAAAAGGGATTTTATTATCTCTTCCTTGTAGGGAGTTTTATGTTGTCCAGTCTATTCCCCAGAAAGAGGAGGGAAAAAGTCAGAATAGAAAAAGAGGTAAGTTATGGCCTTGAAATTGCACTAGACTGAAAGTGGTATTTGGACGACCTCATTGGAGCTCATGCTTGTACATGCTGCTTTAGAAATGTAATTCATAGTTTATATGGTTTTATTTTTTAAAAAAGCTCATGTGTTTAGGGAAGTAGAACCAAAGGCAGGGGAGGGGATATTAACCTATAAAAGCTATAGGTTTGTCAAAACAATCTCAGTGATCTGATATTTATCCAGAGATTATATGGTCAAAGTTTATAACTGAACAGAAGCTGAATTTGCTTTTTTATTTTAAAGGAATGAAGAACATTTTAAAATAACTATCACTTATTCATTAGTTTCTGCTTCCAGATTGTTGCATGCCAAAAGATTAAACTTTCAGAAGCTGATGGGACGTAGAATGTGGCAATTATAAGAAATGCTGTATCTCTTTGTTATCGGCCAATTGGTAGCAGCAGAAGATCAGTAAGGCTGAAAGATGTAAGAGTAGTCACTATATATTGGGCAACAAAATAGCCATCTGAAAGGGTTGGTGTTCAAAAATTGAGAAAGTTAAGATACCTAGGAAAGTGCCTTTCCATGGAAGTAGTCATGACCTAAAATACCATCACCGGCCCTAATGTTTTTCTTGGTTGCTGAATTGCATTAATGTATTGAGCAACGTTTTTGTCTTCTGAGAGAATCTTTCCAGGTATGTGCATAAGAATATAAAGAAGAATTAGGTGTTCCTGGTAATTGGAAAGGAGATGAACTATATCTTGCAGGGCCAGACTTAGCAAAGTAATGATGCACAGGCAAGGGACCATGGGCATTCTAAGTAATTTTATTTTCCCTTTTAGTGAACAACTCCACCTCCATTAGCATTCGTACACATAGTATACTATTGTCTACTAAAATTTCTGATAGAATCACAATCCCTTAAAGCAGTGACATAAACTTCAGTATGTTCTTGGGATATTTTAAACACAGGGAACAAAGTATTTTAAGCAGTTGAAGGTAAAAACACTTTGAGGAAAAAAGTTAGGAGACTTGGCCTACTAGATATAAAGATTTGTCTACTGTAGCTTTATAAGACCATGTGGTATTAGCGTAGGTACAGAAAAACAGATCAGGGATTGAGTAAATCAGGCACTTGACTGGCATGCATATGAAAGTCCGATATATAACAACTGATATTCCAAAGTCTACATACTAGACATAATAAACAGATGATCATGTCAATCTAAAATTGTCAGGGGGCAATAATTAAGTGAAATAATTTATTTGGGATCAAAAAAGAATTTGGGGTACATCGATTTGGGTAACATCCGCAATAGTGTTCTGCTTGGGAGCAAGAGTCAGGGCTTTTTTTTAAGACAAAAGGAGTCACTTGTTTGCAAATAATTTTTATGGGGCTGGTGGAAGAAAACTACACTGAACTTAATTGGCTGCTAAGGCTATGACTGTGTGTGAAAAGTAGCTACTGTAGCAAGTTGCAGGTATTCATGCAGATTTCTTAAGAGTATTGTGTGGTTTGGCTCAGTTCATAAGCTCATGGTTCCACCTTGTGAAAGTGTGGGTAAGTTCTTCCTCCTTCATGGCTACTTGACTCTTAAAACTCCTTGACATGGGTGACTCCATTTTATCTCACCTTTCACAATCTAAATTGGGAAAGCAGAATTTAGATTAAAATAAACCACTTGATGACCATAGGGAAGGGTTTCTTAAATTAAAAAGTGTAGTTCAGAGGGGGAAATATTGGATCACCTTACATTAAAACTGAAATCTGCTGTTTATCAGAAGATACTGTGAGGAAAATTGAAAGATAAACCACAAATTGAGAGGTAGGTGAGGTATATAATTTATAAAAAAAATTTGTATCCAGAGTATATAAAGTTCTCTTAGAAATCATAAAGACTAACAACTCAATGGAAAAGTGGGCAAAAGATAATAGATAACCCTCCATCAGAAGGTGAATGGCTGATAACCTCTGACCAAGCCAGCTCTGTTATGCTCCTCAGCTTGACTGAACTTAGACAGTCTTCTTCCTAACTCTAGACCCCTGACGTCCCTTTTCTTGGAACATTTACCTAAGAAAACTTTTAAATTGTAAATTCTTCCTTTGTGCCTTTCAGATGTAAATATTTTTAAAAACCTTTTGTATCAGTTTTATATACTAAGAGTATCCTAAGACTTGGGCACCCTCCCTTGGAAATGTAATCCTCAAGGGTGAGAGCACATACCTCTCTCTATAGAAGGGGAAGCCCAGGTGGCCTAGCCAGAGAAATATTTGCAACCTGAGAAATAACAGGATGTGCTGGACAGATCCCATTGATTGACCTCTTCAGGTCCTCCAGTACTCTTCCACTAGCTCATGCCAGCTTTGAAAAATCCTCCTGTGCTTTATTTCAGCAGATGAATTTTTTTTTTTTTTTTCTTTTTTTTTTTTTTTTTTTTGTCAGAGGGAGCGAGCACAGGCAGACAGAGAGGCGCCTAGGCAGAGGCAGAGGGAGAAGCAGGATTCCTGCTGAGCAAGGAGCCCGACGTGGGACTTGATCCCAGGATGCTGGGATCATGACCTGAGCTGAAGGCAGCCGCTTAACCAACTGAGCCACCCAGGCGTCCCTCAGCAGATGAAATTTTGACTGTACTTTGCTCTCTGTCATTGCAATGGCCTTGAATGAAGTCTCCTTAGCTTTCTATGTTTGTAACTTTTGCTTTCATAAGTCCAATCAGGAAAATACAAAATTAAAACTACATACACAAACTATTTCACAGCCACCAGAATGTCTGTTAATGAGAACAGAGAGCAATAGGAACTCTTGGGCAAACTTGGTATAAATATAAATTAGCATAGTCCTCTTCAGGTAGAGTTTGGCAGTCTTAAGAAGAGTGGACCGTGTCTCTCTTCTGTAGCAACCCCATTGTTACATGTATACCTGAGAAAAAATCTGCTTTAGGGGAGAAGGAGATATATAGGATTATACTTAAAGCAGCTACATTTATAATAATAATAATAAAAAAAACCCTGGAGATAACCTAATTTTCAGTAGGAGAATGAATACAAAGTTATGTATAAACATAAAATAGAATACTACAGAGTAGTGCATAAAAGTACATATACAGTTGAACAGAGAAATGAAATTGGAGAATACATACAGAATCACATGAACATGAAATTAAAAACACATTTTAAATTGCCTAGGGATGAAGAAATAACTTAATGCATTTTGTTTGTTTGTTTGTTTGGATACATGATAAACTTGCAATTCTGAAAGAGTGGTTACCTCTAAAAACAGGGATTGGAAGGGGGGAGGGTGATTGATCCAGAAAGAACATGAGCAAGTCCTCATGAGTTGACAGTGGTCCCCCTGCCCTGGAGCTGAATGATAGAAACAAAGGAGATGAGATATACATTTCGTGTCTAAAGTTTTAGAATAAAAAGAAGTCCTTTTGGGGAAGAGTTTGGTGCTAGTACTTTGTGTCAACATCTAGGTATCACTTGAACTTTTTACTGTGTCCTTGAGGTAGAGAACTCTTTGACCTGTCAATGCAATTCAGCCAAGTTTGAGCTGGTGATTGGATGTATCTCCAGTCCCACCCCAGCTTCTGGAACATGGTGTGATTTCTGAGTCATCAAAGTACTTTCCAAACACACAAGCTTCCTTCAGGGAGAGGGGAGAAATGGCAGTATTTGGCACACAAATCTTGGGAATAGCACTGGGTACTAGGAGCCCATTAGGCCTCTTTTAGCTCAAAGGCAGGTTGGTCAGAGACCATCACACTGTAGGTCCCAAGGAACTATGATGGAGATAAGAAGATATACAAGGGTCTGGGGCTGGAGATAGTGAGTGTTGTAAAATTTCCACTCTGCCTTATTTCTGTTCATGCTGGTCAGTTTTCATGGTGAGGAACTACTTTTCTTACAAGTTGGAAAGTTTTTGCAACATGGGGGGCCTTTGACAGGACCTGTATTGAAGTCTGTGGCCACAAGGGACACTTGAGGAAAAGCCCCTGAGTGAAGGCTGGGAGTGGTGGTGGCGGGATAGGTCACTGTTATTTTCTATTCACTGCTACAAAATGCAGGCAAAGCAAGCAGAGGGATTTGGGATGAAGAGTGAGGCATGAGACCATGACCCAGTTGGTAAGTCTAACAGAAAATGCCTTCAGATATGTAAGAAGACGCTAATGAAAGGATCCTTACTTCAGGACAGCCATGTAAGTTTCAAGGGAAAAGAAGCAACATCTTCTGAGTGTTCTGTAGTTGATGTTACTTATCTTTGTTCCTTTAAAACTGTATTACAAAATGGCTTTGGATTAGCAAGAGAAAGACTGGCTTTTCCAAGTCCACTCACAACTTTCAACTTGATTGAGCAAACCAGTAAGCACTATATTTAAAAGAGACAAGCAACTTCTTACGGAGATTTGTGGATGTAGTAGGCAAATGTAGAAGTGGTACCAAATCCCCTTCTGTAGCTGGACGGGTGGTCCCATGGTAGAACACTGATGGTTGGGTGATAGTTGGTCTTGTTGCTTGGTTCCTGGGATGATTTTCACAGGAGTAGTGACAGAGGCAGGTTTATTTTCAAAGATCATCTGAGCAAGTTAAGGTGTGTCCTCCAGGAAGCCATCCTCTGGCTCACTAAAAATGCGACAGTTCTTAGTGTTGGCTAGCATGCAGAAGAACTGAAACTCTCAGATTGCTGGTGGGAAGACAAGGTGGTACAGTTACTTTAGAAAAATTTGGTAGGTGTTTCCAAAGTTAAACACACTTTAGTGGCCCAGTGATTCCACTTCCAAAGTGTTTGAAAATAGATGTGCATAAACAGAATTGCAGGAGAATGTTTTCCACTGTTTCAATCAAAATTACTATTCCACCCTTAAGTATTTATCCAAGAGATCTGAAAATGTATACACATGCTAATACATGTAAGGAAATACTAATGGTGGCTCTGCTGGGGCTATTAACCCAAACTGCAAAGGATAAAAATGACCAGTTAGGGAGTATCACATTATTGTAATTCATACAATGAAATACACTATTCAGCATAAAGGAGTATGAATTCATGCCACAACATAGATGAACACTGAAGGAATTATGCTAAAGGAAAAAAGCCAAACATAGGGATAATAAATTTTACTATTAAATTTCCGTTTTTTTTTTTTTTTTTTTTTTTTAGGATTTTATTTGATAGACAGTGAGAGAGGTAACACAAGCAGGGAAACAGGAGAGGGAGAAGCAGGTTTCCCACTGAGCAGGGAGCCTGAAGTGGGGCTGGATCCCAGGACCTTGGGGGCATGACCTGAGTTGAAGGCAGACAGTTAATGACTGAGCAATTCAGGTGTCCCACTATTAAATTTCTTAAAATTATGGTAATGTGATACTGTGACTTACAATAATATATACAGCTGACCTTGAAAAAAGAGATTAGGGGGACCCCCCATGCAGCCGCAACTCTGCATATAGCTTTGGACTGATCAAAACTTAATAGTTTGTTATTGTCCAAAAGCCTAATGTAAACAGTTGATGAGCATATATGTTGTTTGCTATGTGTAATATATGCTATTTTCTTACAATAAAGTAAGCTGGAGGGACACCTTGGTGGCTCAGTTGGTTAAGCATTGGCCTTTGGCTCGAGTCATGATCCCAGGGTCTTGGGATCAAGTCCTGCATAGGGCTCCTTGCTCAGTGAAGAGCCTCCTTGTGAGGGCTTGTGCACTCTCTCTCTCAATCCCTCTCTGACAAAATCTTTCAAAAAAAAAAAAAAAAGTAAGCTTAATGAAAGAAAATGTTATGGAGATCATAAAAGAAATTTATTGTATCAAAAATCTGCGTGTAAGTGGGCCTACACACTTCAAACCTGTGTTGTTCAAGTGTCAACTGTATTTGGTCTTGGCCCAGTTTCTGACACAGAGCTCCCCAAATCTTTGGAACTTTCTAAGAGCAGTAAAGGTGTTTTCTGATGTCAATGTAGTGACTTTATATCAAAACCTAAGGACTGGGGCAGGTTCTTTGGGATCCAATCATGTGATTAGGAAGTTGGAACTATCTTTCTTTTTTTTTTTTTTTTAACATGATACAACTACATTTTTTTTTTTTAAAGATTTTATTTATTTATTTGACAGAGTCACAAGTAGGCAGAGAGGCAGGCAGAGAGAGAGAGAGGAGGAAGCAGACTCCCTGCTGAGCAGAGAGCCCGATGTGGGACGCGATCCCAGGACCCTGAGATCATGACCTGAGCTGAAGGCAGCGGCTTAACCCACTGAGTCACCCAGGCGCCCCGGAACTATCTTTCTTATCTCCTGTCCTCTTAGAAGTTTTGGTGGGTGGGTAGTGGGGGGGCAGCTGGAGGTTGAATTAATCACCAATAGCCAATGATTTAAGTAACTTTGACAATGTGATGAAACCACCATAAAAGCCC
This sequence comes from Mustela nigripes, assembly GCF_022355385.1. Taxonomy (NCBI): domain Eukaryota; kingdom Metazoa; phylum Chordata; class Mammalia; order Carnivora; family Mustelidae; genus Mustela; species Mustela nigripes. Next base: position 35,245,200 of record NC_081569.1, on the reverse strand, counting down.
AAAAGGAGAGAGTTTGGAGAACCTCCAGATTGGTTTGAGGGTGGTGTGCTTCTGGAAGGCATGGAAGCTCGGCACCCTTTCCCACATACCTTTCCCTATGTACCTCTTTCATCTAGCTGTTGTTGAGTTATATTCTTTAATAATAAAGTAGTGATCTAGTGAGCAAAATATTGAATTCTGTGAGCCTCTCTAGAAAATGAACTGAAAGGGGGGATGGTGGTAATCTCTGATTTATAGAAGTCAGTCAGGGAAACAGGGAATAACCTGGATTTGGGACTGGTGTTTGTAGTATAAAGAGGGGGTTATAGGAACCTCTAATCTATAGCCTATAGAACTTGTTCATCTTGCATAACTGAAACTTCATATTCATTGTTCAGTAGCTCCCCATTTTCCCCACCTTCCTGTCCCTGGTAACCACTATTCTACGCTTTGGATGAGTTTGAGTAGTTTAGATAATGCAGTGAGATCATGTAATATTTGTTCTTCTATAACTGGCTTATCTCACTTAGCAGTTAATGTTGTAAAGCACACTATGCTAAATTCCTGAAAAAATTTTCTTCTTTTTATTTGTATGGGTTTAAGTACAAATAAGTTAGAAAAATGAGTCTGCTGTGACCAGAAACACTTAGGAAAAACTATTAAGAAAAAAACACAAGGTAGTGAAAAGTATGGGAATTGTGATTCTGTTTCAGGTTTTTTTTTTTTTTTAAAGCTAAAAACATCTAATCTTAACAGTGTGTAAATATTCGAGCAAGGAGAAAGTATGAAAGGACACATATTAGATTGTTACTGTTGGTTACCTCAGAATGTGGGTTCGAGTCAGGGGAGAATAGGATTTTATTTTGTCCTTCTGATGTTTCACTGGATTTAATACTGATTTGCTGAGAATTATAAAGTAAAAAACCTCCCAAACGTCAAATGATATAATGGAAATAAAGCTATTGGCATTGTGCTTCATAGATTGTTTGCCTTCATTCTCTATTATTTGTTTTTTGATATTTATGGCTCCTTCTTTGTATCTTTTCATTCTCTACCAGGGTTCAACAAACTTTGGTAGCTCTTGGTTGCATGGGGATTAGGGTTCTTAAACAGTTCCAGTCTGAAATTTGAGGTTTAGTTTTTGCTTATGGTATGTATGCATATATTTTCATTTCAAGAATCCATTCTACAAATAGTTGGGTGACTACTATATCCTAGAAACTATACTAAGCCTGGAAGTACAAGCTATACCCACTTCCTGCCTTTATGGAGGTTACATTCTGATGGATGTACCCAGAAGGGACAGGAGTAGTTTCAAGCAGAGACATTCAAGTTACTGTCTAAAAGAGAACATGGGCTAACAACTTTGAAGTTCTGAAAATAAAGCAAAATCCGTTATTTGGCAGAGGCCTTTATGTTAAGAAAGAACAATATGTCCAGACCTCAGAACTTTTCTCCTATTAACTGATAATGAAGCAGAAGCCCCTTTCTCAGTCCTACCATGGAGTTTAGTGCTTGGGTTTAATTTGGCGAGAATGAGGCATTCTATCATTGGCAGTAAATGGTAACCATCATTAGTCAACTTCAGCCCTTAATAGCAGCTTGAAACATCATGAACTACGCATATGGGGTTTCTGCTTCAGCTGAGCGGTAGGCAATACAGCATATGTGGTCTCTTTGGGACTCTTAGATCTTGCAAAGGAAGTCCCAGTTCCTTTACAAAATCTCCCCCTTGTTTTCAAATGTATTGCATAGCAAGAACTTCTTCCAGCACCATGTTAGAACTTCTTCTGCTTTAGCAGATGTCTGTAGTCCTAAAATAAATTTTTCCCGCATTCTATGCTTCTATTAAAAGTCCCTGTGGCCTCACATAATAGTAATCTCCAAATTACTAGGAACACTTGAGGGAAATCTGGTACAACATGCAGATTTGGAACGTGGGGTGATGTTAATCTCAAATATCTGAAGTTACCCTACTATCTCAGAGGACTTGAGAAAATAGTCATTTGGGAAAATAAGCAAAACTATAGCCCAGAGAAAAGAGATTTGAGTGCAAGTTGGTTCTGTGTGGTATATTTAAGAAGGCAGAATGGGAATTCCATCTGCTTCGTTTAAGTAAGACATTCAGAAAGTATGGAAGCTAGCTGCTCAGATAGTAGGATTTGAAAATCACTAGAGTCCTGATTTAAATCTTTCCCACTGCCTGTTTGTTTCCTTTTTGGTCGCTAGAAGTTCTGGATTGAGAGGAAAAAAACCTGTCAGGGAAAACAGTGAAAGATGTTGAAATATGCAAAGAAAGATCAGTGGGTGTCTGGCCTAGCTCATTCATCTGGGTTATTGTCTTTTGTTGTTTTGAGTTATTTTACAACTCAAATTGTAGCAGACGGTCCTAATAATGCAAATAATGTTTGTCCATAGAATGGAAGACTGTGTCCAGTGAAGTGCAGTTACTTATTCCCTTGTGGATAGCCCATTTTGTATTATTTGCAAATTTATTTCAGAGTCCTTCTTATCTAGATGTGTTTGCTCTTTGGAGTTCCCTTTGAATTTGTTACAACATCTTACCAGCTCCCTCATTAAATTAAAAATCTATGATACACTTCTTAATTTTAAGTGTAGTCAACATAGCGATACATTAGTTTAGGTTGTACAATATAGTGGTTCAACATTTCCATATATTACTCATGCTCATCAAGGTAAGTGTGCTCTAAATCCCCTCACAAATTTCACCCATCTATCCCACACCTGCCCTCCCCCCCATTCACCTGGTAACCATCAGTTTGTTCTTTATAGTTAAGAGTCTTTTTTCCCCTTTTTTCCTTAAATTCCACCTATAAGTGGAATCATATGGTATCTGTATTTCTTGGACTGACTTATTTTGCTTACCATTATACTCTCTAGGTTCATCCATGTTGTTGCTAATGGCAGGAGTCCATTCTTTTTTTTTTTTTTTTTTTTT
>NC_081569.1:35237048-35242162 GCF_022355385.1 Mustela nigripes | reverse complement strand
TGTGAGATTAAGAGTCACTTATGGTTTGTCTCCCTCCCAATCCCATCTTGTTTCATTTATTCTTCTACCCACTTAAGCCTCCATGTTGCATCACCACTTCCTCATATCAGGGAGATCATATGATAGTTGTCTTTCTCTGCTTGACTTATTTCGCTAAGCATGATACGCTCTAGTTCCATCCATGTTGTTGCAAATGGCAAGATTTCATTTCTTTTGATGGCTGCATAGTATTCCATTGTGTATATATACCACATCTTCTTGATCCATTCATCTGTTGATGGACATCTAGGTTCTTTCCATAGTTTGGCTATTGTGGACATTGCTGCTATAAACATTCGGGTGCATGTGTCCCTTTGGATCACTACATTTGTATCTTTAGGGTAAATACCCAATAGTGCAATTGCTGGGTCATAGGGCAGTTCTATTTTCAACATTTTGAGGAACCTCCATGCTGTTTTCCAGAGTGGCTGCACCAGCTTGCATTCCCACCAACAGTGTAGGAGGGTTCCCCTTTCTCCGCATCCTCGCCAGCATCTGTCATTTCCTGACTTGTTGATTTTAGCCATTCTGACTGGTGTGAGGTGATATCTCATTGTGGTTTTGATTTGTATTTCCCTGATGCCGAGTGATATGGAGCACTTTTTCATGTGTCTGTTCGCCATCTGGATGTCTTCTTTGCAGAAATGTCTGTTCATGTCTTCTGCCCATTTCTTGATTGGATTATTTGTTCTTTGGGTGTTGAGTTTGCTAAGTTCTTTATAGATTCTGGACACTAGTCCTTTATCTGATATGTCGTTTGCAAATATCTTCTCCCATTCTGTCAGTTGTCTTTTGATTTTGTTAACTGTTTCCTTTGCTGTGCAAAAGCTTTTGATCTTGATGAAATCCCAGTAGTTTATTTTTTCCCTTGCTTCCCTTGCCTTTGGCGTTGTTCCTAGGAGGATGTTGCTGCGGCAGAGGTCGAAGAGGTTGCTGCCCGTGTTCTCAAGGATTTTGATGGATTCCTTTCGTACATTGAGGTCCTTCATCCATTTTGAGTCTATTTTTGTGTGTGGTGTAAGGGAATGGTCCAATTTCATTTTTCTGCATGTGGCTGTCCAATTTTCCCAGCACCATTTATTGAAAAGGCTGTCTTTTTTCCATTGGACATTCTTTCCTGCTTTGTCGAAGATTAGTTGACCATAGATTTGAGGGTCTATTTCTGGGCTCTCTATTCTGTTCCATTGATCTATGTGTCTGTTTTTGTGCCAGTACCATGCTGTCTTGATGATGACAGCTTTGTAATAGAGCCTGAAGTCCGGAATTGTGATGCCACCAACGTTGGCTTTCTTTTTCAATATCCCTTTGGCTATTCGAGGTCTTTTCTGGTTCCATATAAATTTTAGAATTATTTGTTCCATTTCTTTGAAAAAGATGGATGGTACTTTGATAGGAATTGCATTAAATGTGTAGATTGCTTTAGGTAGCATAGACATTTTCACAATATTTATTCTTCCAATCCAGGAGCATGGAACATTTTTCCATTTCTTTGTGTCTTCCTCAATTTCTTTCATGAGTACTTTATAGTTTTCTGAGTATAGATTCTGTGTCTCTTTGGTTAGGTTTATTCCTAGGTATCTTATGGTTTTGGATGCAATTGTAAATGGGATTGACTCCTTAATATCTCTTTCTTCTGTCTTGCTGTTGGTGTAGAGAAATGCAACTGATTTCTGTGCATTGATTTTATATCCTGACACTTTACTGAATTCCTGTATAAGTTCTAGCAGTTTTGGAGTGGAGTCTTTTGGGTTTTCCACATATAGTATCATATCATCTGCGAAGAGTGATAATTTGACTTCTTCTTTGCCGATTTGGATGCCTTTAATTTCCTTTTGTTGTCTGATTGCTGAGGCTAGGACCTCTAGTACGATGTTGAATAGCAGTGGTGATAATGGACATCCCTGCCGTGTTCCTGACCTTAGCGGAAAAGCTTTCAGTTTTTCTCCATTGAGAATGATATTTGCGGTGGGTTTTTCATAGATGGCTTTGATGATATTGAGGTATGTGCCCTCTATCCCTACACTTTGAAGAGTTTTGATCAGGAAGGGATGTTGTACTTTGTCAAATGCTTTTTCAGCATCTATTGAGAGTATCATATGGTTCTTGTTCTTTCTTTTATTGATGTGTTGTATCACATTGACTGATTTGCGGATGTTGAACCAACCTTGCAGCCCTGGAATAAATCCCACTTGGTCGTGGTGAATAATCCTTTTAATGTACTGTTGAATCCTATTGGCTAGTATTTTGTTGAGTATTTTCGCATCTGTGTTCATCAAGGATATCGGTCTATAGCTCTCTTTTTTGGTGGGATCCTTGTCTGGTTTTGGGATCAAGGTGATGCTGGCCTCATAAAATGAGTTTGGAAGTTTTCCTTCCATTTCTATTTTTTGGAACAGTTTCAGGAGAATAGGAATTAGTTCTTCTTTAAATGTTTGGTAGAATTCCCCCGGGAAGCCGTCTGGCCCTGGGCTTTTGTTTGTTTGGAGATTTTTAATGACTGTTTCAATCTCCTTACTGGTTATGGGTCTGTTCAGGCTTTCTATTTCTTCCTGGTTCAGTTGTGGTAGTTTATATGTTTCTAGGAATGCATCCATTTCTTCCAGATTGTCAAATTTATTGCCATAGAGTTGCTCATAGTATGTTCTTATAATAGTTTGTATTTCTTTGGTGTTAGTTGTGATCTCTCCTCTTTCATTCATGATTTTATTTATTTGGGTCCTTTCTCTTTTCTTTTTGATAAGTCGGGCCAGGGGTTTATCAATTTTATTAATTCTTTCAAAGAACCAGCTCCTAGTTTCGTTGATTTGTTCTATTGTTTTTTTGGTTTCTATTTCATTGATTTCTGCTCTGATCTTTATGATTTCTCTTCTCCTGCTGGGCTTAGGGTTTCTTTCTTGTTCTTTCTCCAGCTCCTTTAGGTGTAGGGTTAGGTTGTGTACCTGAGACCTTTCTTGTTTCTTGAGAAAGGCTTGTACCGCTATATATTTTCCTCTCAGGACTGCCTTTGTTGTGTCCCACAGATTTTGAACCGTTGTGTTTTCATTATCATTTGTTTCCATGATTTTTTTCAATTCTTCTTTAATTTCCCGGTTGACCCATTCATTCTTTAGAAGGATACTGTTTAGTCTCCATGTATTTGGGTTCTTTCCAAACTTCCTTTTGTGGTTGAGTTCTAGCTTTAGAGCATTGTGGTCTGAAAATATGCAGGGAACGATCCCAATCTTTTGATACCGGTTGAGTCCTGATTTAGGACCGAGGATGTGATCTATTCTGGAGAATGTTCCATGTGCACTAGAGAAGAATGTGTATTCTGTTGCTTTGGGATGAAATATTCTGAATATATCTGTGATGTCCATCTGGTCCAGTGTGTCATTTAAGGCCTTTATATCCTTGCTGATCTTTTGCTTGGATGACCTGTCCATTTCAGTGAGGGGAGTGTTAAAGTCCCCTACTATTATTGTATTATTGTTGATGTGTTTCTTTGATTTTGTTATTAATTGGTTTATATAGTTGGCTGCTCCCACGTTGGGGGCATAGATATTTAAAATTGTTAAATCTTCTTGTTGGACAGACCCTTTGAGTATGATATAGTGTCCTTCCTCATCTCTTATTATAGTCTTTGGCTTAAAATCTAATTGATCTGATATAAGGATTGCCACTCCTGCTTTCTTCTGATGTCCATTAGCATGGTAAATTCTTTTCCACCCCCTCACTTTAAATCTGGAGGTGTCTTCGGGCTTAAAATGTGTTTCTTGGAGGCAACATATAGATGGGTTTTGTTTTTTTATCCATTCTGATACCCTGTGTCTTTTGACAGGGGCATTTAGCCCATTCACATTCAGGGTAACTATTGAGAGATATGAATTTAGTGCCATTGTATTGCCTGTAAGGTGACTGTTACTGTATATGGTCTCTGTTCCTTTCTGATCTACCACTTGTAGGCTCTCTCTTTGCTTAGAGGACCCCTTTCAAGATTTCCTGTAGAGCTGGTTTGGTATTTGCAAATTCTTTCAGTTGTTGTTTGTCCTGGAAGCTTTTAATCTCTCCTTCTATTTTCAATGATAGCCTAGCTGGATATAGTATTCTTGGCTGCATGTTTTTCTCGTTTAGTGCTCTGAAAATATCATGCCAGCTCTTTCTGGCCTGCCAGGTCTCTGTGGATAAGTCAGCTGCCAATCTAATATTTTTACCATTGTATGTTACAGACTTCTTTTCCCGGGCTGCTTTCAGGATTTTCTCTTTGTCATTGAGACTTGTAAATTTTACTATTAGGTGACAAGGTGTGGGCCTATTCTTATTGATTTTGAGGGGCATTCTCTGAACCTCCTGAATTTTGATGCTCGTTCCCTTTGCCATATTGGGGAAATTCTCCCCAATAATTCTCTCCAGTATACCTTCTGCTCCCCTCTCACTTTCTTCTTCTTCTGGAATCCCAATTATTCTAATGTTGTTTCGTCTTATGGTGTCACTTATCTCTCGAATTCTCCCCTCATGGTCCAGTAGCTGTTTGTCCCTCTTTTGATCAGCTTCTTTATTCTCTGTCATTTGGTCTTCTATATCACTAATTCTGTCTTCTGCCTCATTTATCCTAGCAGTGAGAGCCTCCATTTTTGATTGCACCTCATTAATAGCTTTTTTGATTTCAACTTGGTTAGATTTTAGTTCTTTTATTTCCCCAGAAAGGGCTTTTATATCTCTCGAGAGGGTTTCTCTAATATCTTCCATGCCTTTTTCGAGCCCGGCTAGAACCTTGAGAATTGTCATTCTGAACTCTAGATCTGACATATTACCGATGTCTGTATTGATTAGGTCCCTAGCCTTCGGTACTGCCTCTTGTTCTTTTTTTTGTGTTGAATTTTTCCGTCTTGTCATTTTGTCCAGATAAGAGTAAATGAAGGGGCAAGTAAAATACTAAAAGGGTGGCAACAACCCCAGGAAAATATGCTTTAACCAAATTAGAAGAGATCCAAAATCGTGAGTGGGGAGAAAGGGGATAAAAAGAGGTTCAAAAAGGAAGAGAGAAAAAAGAAAAAAAAAAAAAAAAAAGAAAAGAAAAGAATTTTAAAAAAAGAAAA
>NC_081569.1:35208546-35236948 GCF_022355385.1 Mustela nigripes | reverse complement strand
GTTAAAAAAAAAATTTTACCTTTCAGAAAGTGGCTGATTTTCTGTTTCCAGAGTTGCTGTTCTTCTTCTCTTCGATCTGCCGATGGATTTTCAGGTGTTTGCAATCTTTAGATAAGCTATCTAGCTGATCTCCGGCTAGCTGAAGCAGTCTCAGCTTGCTACTTCTCCGCCATCTTGACTCCTCCCCCAGGAGTCCATTCTTTTTTATAGCTGAATAATATTCTGTTATATATATATAAATACACACACATATATATGTGTATACACACACATATTCCATCTTATATGCATAAATACATATACATACACAAATATACATATATACATACATATTCCATTGTGTGTGTGTGTATGTGTTTGTGTGTGTATATGTGTATAAAATATATCTTCTTTATGTATTCATCTACCAATGAACACTTGGGCTGCTTTCATAATTTGGCTATTGTAAATAATGCTTCAATAAACATAAGGGTGCATGTATCTCTTGAATTTAGTGGTTTTGTATTCTTTGGGTAAATACCTAGTAGAGGATTACTAGATCATAAGTAGTTCTATTCTTACTTTTTGAAGAACCTCTATATGGCTTTCTACAGTGGCTATACCAATTTGCATTCCCACCAACTGTGCAGGGGGATTCTATTTTCTCCACATTCTCACCGACACTAGTTGTTTCTGGAGTTTTAGATTTTAGCCATTCTGACAGGTGTGAGTGGTATCTCCGTGTGGTTCTGATTTCCATGTCCCTGATGATGAGTGATGTCGAGTATTTTTTCATGTGTCAGTTGGCCATCTGTATGTGTCCTTTAGAAAAATGTCTACTTAGGTCCTCTGCTCATTTTTAATTGGATTATTGACTTTTTTGGTGTTGAGCTCTATAAATTATATATATCTATATGTATGTATGTATATATTTATGTGTGTGTATATATATGCATATATATATATATATATGATACTAACCTCTTATTGGATAAATTACTTGCAATTATCTTCTCTCATTCAGTAGATTGCCTTTTTATTGATGATTTCCTTTGCCAGGCAAGAGCCTTTCATTTTGGTGTAGTTCCAATTTTTTTTTGCTTTGTTTTCCCATGCCTGTGGAGACATATACATAAATATATTGTTAAGGCCAATGTCTGGATGATGAAATTTTTGTTTTGTTTTGTTTTGCCAAATCACTTGGCTAAGAAATACTCTGGGAAAGGGACTTTTGAGAAATCCCACTTCAAGGAGAATTGCTGTGGGAGTATTGAAACCAGCTTCACTCTAGTGGGGGAAGGTGGAGAAAGTACGAAAGAGGAAGTAAATATGAAGAAGAGCTAATATAAATATTACGTTTGTGGAGTTTTGTGTAGGATTAGCCTTGATCGGTGACAATGATGTGCCCAGCTCTTTGACAATTCTGTGATCAGAGAAATGTGTGTGCCCTTTAGTATATATTGCAGTACAGGGAGTATAACCATGCTCAGTCTCAGGATGACTTTTGCTTGAGCTTCCAGGGACACTGCCATGCCCAAAGATTACACTGATTTAGGACAGACCTTTCTAAAGTTTACAACCAATGGGTTAGGGCAGGTAATGGGTATTTGGAAGTGCGAGGAAGTCTGGTGTGTCTTGGTTTACAAGCTGGCCCTTTCCCAGAGGACAGAGAGAGATCAAAGAAAGAGGCAGACTACCCCAGATTGGTAAGTAGCATATTCAATCAGCCAGGGAACCTCCTTGAGACATTTGTCTTGGGCAGTTGCAAGTTGTCACAGGCCTACCAGAACCTTAAAAGTTGATACAGAGGCCTTAACTGGGTTCAGTTAATTATAGTCCAGATGGTTTCAACAATACATTACTCTCTCAAGACTATGTCTTGAAAGAGCTCCTACTTTGGAGAAGGTGGGCACAATTCACATTTTAAGGGCAGGAGAGAGAGTGAAGGGAGTATGATTATCTGGGGTCTAACTCTTGGGTAAACCTGTCCAGTCTTCTCAATTACCACCTTGTGCCATGGCCACCCTCTAATGGTGCTATCTTTAATTTATTTACAGAAGTGATGATTTAAAGGAGAATTCTCTATGCACAGCAAATAAGCCAATTGTGATAACTTGTTTTACCAAACTCTAGCAGTTTATTACAAACACACAGGCTCACACACAGAGAAAATAGTTATTAGAAAAAGAAGAGGAGATAATAACGTGTATGGCAGTGTGTCATGGTCCAGCAGTCCAGGAGACCAGCTGTGGTCATTTACCTGCATCATTTGGAGGCCGGATGTTAAGCAGTGGTACAGCTGGAATTAGCTCTGCAACTAGGCAGATCCTCCAGCAGCAGATGCCAGTCACAGTGAAACACTGCAACAAGGTGGGAAACACAACAAGATGATTCTCAGAAATTCATCACAGTATGTTTTATTGTCCATTAGGAAAGTAGAGGCCAGCTCTTATTTCCCTCTCCAGCCTTATGTTTAAAGTTAAGCAGGATCAGGTGGAACATATATTATTTTGGGGTAATTCCAAGTACATTGGGTGTGGCATGTAAAACATCTCTTCTTTGACAGGTGGTCTTAGGACATAACTATTCAAACATCTGTTACAGAGGCTGATATGTCTCTTAGCCTAAGTGACTCTATTTTGTGAAGTGACCATTGTAAGTTGAGTTTTCACACCACAGCACTTCTCCTACAGTGTAGTTGGTGGAAAGGAAGAGTTGCCTTCTCCCAGTTTCTTGAGTATCTGGATGGTGTCCAGGTTTATCAGTCCATCATGCATCTTCAGTTACATTTTTCATAGAAATGCTGGGGTTATGCTGGAAGCTAGGGCTCAAGGGACATCAGCTCATGGAGTGCTATTCTTAGGAGCACCTAAACAGGCTTCTGTAGGCTGATTTCATGGTCATGCTATGAGTCTTTAGTACCAGTCTAGACCTCCTGCAGACTTCCTGGCTCAAAACAAATTGTACCCCAAAAGATTTCTCATTTTTCTCTTTCTACAGTCCTGAAGTGGACCAAGAACACAGAAATCTAACTGGATAGCTATAAAGTAGTTTTCATTTACCAATAGAAATTATTTGGAACAAGTAATGTATCTTGTGATAAATACTGTTTTCTACACTTTATTGTTTATGTGCATGGAGGTCTGTGTATCATCACCATTGAACCCTTCTGCTGTATACGAATGTCAGTTATCCTTACAAAAGATAAATGCATAGCAGTGATTTATGCTGGACCTTAGCAGAATTCTACTGGAGAATTAGTGGATTTCATTAATCTTGAGGTGCCAACATCAGAGAGCTGATGCATTGAGCCCCTGTGTAGGAGACCTGGACATGGACCTAGCACCTGCACAGAGTTGCTGAAGCCTTGATTTGGGTAGTGCTTGAAGAACTACCTTCCCTTTGCCCCCACTTCTGGGTTTCCCCTTCAAATTGAGGACATTAGGATCTTGGTATAAAATCTTATAGCGAAAGCTATAAAATTTAAAAACATAAAATTTTGGACTCTGATTTTTTTCTGAGAATCCTTTTTTTTTCTTTGAAAAATTTTTAAATATAAAATGTGCTAGCCATTACTCATGTTTATTTAAAATACTCTGGAAGATACTGAAAAAATTAAAATCGGTGATTAATCCCATTATACAGAAGTAGCCAGCAAAAATATTGTGCTACTCTAGTCTTTTCCTTTTTTTTAAAAGATTTTATTTATTTATTAGAGATATGAAGAGTACAAGTAGACAGAGTGGCAGGCAGGGTGGGGGAGAAGCAGGCTCTCCACTGAGCAGGGAGCCCGACATGGGGCTCGATCCCAGGATCCTGGAACTTGACCTGAATTAAAGGCAGCCACTTAACTGACTGAACCACCCAGGTGCCCCATTCTAGTCTTTTCCTTATGCACACACTTTATATATGTATTTCTTAATTACAGTATGTTGAATTTCTGCATGCTGTTTTTTTTTTCACTTGAATTGCAATGAAAATTTGAATTACAATGAAAATTTCACCAGGATATTAACTATTGTTCAGAAGTATATTTTTGTGGTGAATAATATTTAATTTTGTTGATCTAGTATAATTTAATAAATTCCCTATTTTGCTTATAAATCTTTCATAAATGATACTCCAATTAACACTCTTACAAAGGACTTTGATCAAACCTTTGTTTGCCTTAGGATAAATGCCTTCATGTGAAATTACTATGTCAAAATGCATGTATCTCTTTCATCCTCTTAAAAGGTTGGGCCAAATTACACTCTCAACAGCAGTGTATGGAAAAGCTTACTTTGCTGATACTAATGTTTTTATAACCTGGCTGTAGGACTATGAGATGAGTGTTGAAAGAATTTTGAGCAAGAAGACAGGAACTTGATGAGTTCATTGTTCCTTTTCTCCCTGATGTGGCTTCAGCCCTTGGGAGGAAACATAAATGTCCGCCTGCTCTTTGTAGAATGTCCCCTGCTGAGACCCAAATGATTTTTGGAGGCTGTGGGCTTAGGGACACACTGCCTGTGGATTCCTAAAGCTGCTCACTGTGGCCAGACCTCAGGGTTTGTATCAGCATCAGTGTCCCTGCACTCTTCCTCAAGTGTGGCTGAGGCCAGGTTCCCATTGGTAGCTGCTCTAGTTTTTAGGGGGCTTCAGATCAACATCTTCATACTCCTTGAGGCGTTCTGAGCCTTTTGGAAGGCAGGAAAGGAGAACTCACACTCGAAATAGCAGAATTAGCCAGTGGACTCAAGAGGGCTCAGAGCTGATAGGACATGTGATTTTCTGAGTCTCCTTGATGGTAGCTTTTAGGTGTGAAACTTGGGTTATGCATTTGTCACATCCACCTTGATTTTGATGCTTTTGAAAGTGAAATTTCATAACTTGCTCCTCTGTGTATTCAAGTATTGGTAATTGGTGTCACTTCTATGTTATATTTATTTGGTGCAAATGCCTAAGTAAGCATAAAACTTGGTACAATACTGAGCAGTTAGCAGAAATCCATGAGAATCTTGTTTGGCACATTTGATATAATGTGTTTTTCTGCATTATTTTTTTAGAAGATTTTTTATTTATAGGTCACTGTTTTGGCAGGCTACTGGTGCATGCTGATTTGCCAGCAAAGTTTACCTTATAATTGCAATGTTTGATATAAAGAACTTTTTAAAAGTGTGTATGTGTGTATCTTTTAAAATATAAACTTATAGGCACAATTCCTTAAATTTTCCGAGTCACAAGATTAATTCTGTTAATTTAGGATACTTACCTGATTGTGTGCAAATATAGGCATAAGCTATTAATTCAGCACTTTAACAAGTGATCCACTAAGAAACTGCTATGTTTTGTAAATTTATCAAAATCAAAACTATTCCCAAACACAGAGACCCAAATGATTTTGGAGGACAGCTTTCATTTTCTTTTTCTCACCATCTTTCAATCATACCTCCACACTGTGGCCCCAAGAAAATCATGATTTTAGGTATATTTAATACAAATCAAAGAAAACAAAACAGGTATTACTGTTAATTTTCTTAAAAAATACACTTCAAGGACTTTTCTAATGAAATTAGAAGCAAAAACTGAAACTTGTTCTTTATTTTTTTGACTCTACATAATTGAATTTATTTCTAGTTTTTATCAACTTAGAAAACTCAGGGATAAAGAATAGTGAATAAACAAATGATGTACCAAAGAATATTTGAGAGGCCATATGAATGACCCAAAGATTCTTGTTTTATAGATGTGACAACCAAGACCTCTTCCTTGGAGAATTTTCACATACAAGATCAGTTTTTTTTCTATTGCATAGAACACATGTCACAGATTTGTTTGACTCTGATGAATTCTCTGTGAAGCACTTTTAGTATTTGCATGATGAAGTTGAAATGTTGTTTTTCCACTAATTATCTTTGGGCTGTCATTAACAAGCTTAGTTTTGGGCATTTAAAACTTTGAGTATTTGTTCTGCAATTGTTCAGTAATGGAAATACAGTATAGAGCATCAAAGTGACATGTGTTTGAAAATAATCTATAGTTTTAAATATGTATACGTTAAGTAAAGTTATTTAGAGAAAGGTTTAAAAAGACACCCCTCACTAAGACAAGTCAATCTAGATCCTCAAATACTTGTAGCAGATTTTAGAAACTAGACACTAATGTCCCAAAGGGTTCCTCTGAAACAAATGGAATTTCTGTGACAGAAGCTAGAAATTGATTCCCCCTACCTTGTAAATCCAGGCCTAGCAGAGAGAAAATCATGGATCAATTTATGAGAAGTACTTTCACAGAAAAGTTGGACCTTTTATCAAATAATTATAGGTACATCAATCTACTCTAGTATTTGTTTTCCTGATACATGATTTTTGTGCAGAAGGGAGTTGAATTCTTCAGAGGCACATAAGAATATTTTATTCTCTATAACTGTGGTTTTAAAAAATTATCACTGGGGCTCCTGGGTGGCTCAGTGGGTTAAAGCCTCTGCCTTCGGCTCAGAAAATGATCCCAGGGTCCTGGGATCAAGCCCCACATCAGGCTCTTTGCTTGGCAGGGAGCCTGCTTCCTCCTCTCTCCCTGCCTGCTTCTCTGCCTACTTGTAATCTCTGTCTGTCAAATAAATAAATAATATCTTTTAAAAAATTATCACTGTTCATTGTGCAGCTTTTTAAAAAAAAAGTTATGCAGTGTGAAAAGGGACTATAAGAACTTCAATACATTGTATGTAAAATTGATAATTAAAAATGATGGTTAATGAAAATCTATGATAACTGATCATTAATTATAGAGAAAGCAATCAGTTGAAGGAAACAATTTGAGAGCCTATTGGCTCTCAATAGGCAGTGGAAGGCTATTGGTAGCCATATTTGAATGCTGAGAGAGGTGGATGTTGTCTTTTCAAGTTCTTTAAGTGAGTCTGCTGATAGGCAATATTTAAAAACATCTGCATTCTGTACCTGGACACCACCTTTTTTTCCCTGCTAGTCCATAAATGAAAAAAATGTGGGGGCTTCTTTGAACTTAGGAAATAAGGAAATAAAACAAACAAAACTTCAAAATGTTTAGAATGTCAAACCATGGGTTTTCTAACATCTAAGAAAAAACAAAAATTATTTAGAATTAGGAGCAAATTGTTCAGGAGAATGTTTATTCTTTAAATACAACCAAGGCTTAATGCTCTGCATTTTTCCATAAAGGAGTCTGAATGCAAGGTATCCATTAAAAAAGTACTGGAAAGAAATTCCCAGAATGTAAGAAGTTACATTTGGAGAAAGAAATATTTTTTAAGTATGAAATGATTGTGCTCATTAAAAGCAAGAAAGGTATAAAATACATTCAGAATTTCATATTTTAATGTTCTCTACATGTCTATCAATTTTGTCAAGATTGTAGGGAAATTTATTCTAAATGGTCAGTTAATCAAACCTAATGTAAGATACAAGGCCATATCTTAGGTTATTGTAACGAGGACATTGACTCTGCCCAGCTTGTATCTCCTCCACATCCTACCCTTCTGGTAGTGCCTCCTTCCTCCCTTTAAAGAACTGGTCAACTCTGTTCCAGTTGTTCGAATTCTAAACTTGTACTTTCCTTCCTCTTAGACCATGAACTCTTAGAATGCAACCTTAGAGTTGTCAGCCAGTATGCTCTCTGAGGAAAGGAGACTAGGACACAGACAATCTAGAGGGAGATAGGGAGCTCTAATAGTCTTTGTCTTTGGATCCAACTGATCTTGAAGCCAACATTACCTGTGTCCTTGGGACTTAAATACATTAAACCACCACCATGCTTAAGCTAGTTTGAATCTTTACGTCCTCTGCAAAGAGCATTCTGATTGGTACCCAGTGATCACTTACTCAGTTTACATATTGAGAAGTAGCAATTTTAAATAAGAAAAAGTTGATGGCAAAGTTTGAGGAAAAAGTATAATAAATTTTACATGGAAACTTTCAGTGTCAGAAGTGGGAACGGGTATTTGTTTCAGGCTAACTCAGTGGACTCTGTTCTACATAGACAGTATTTGGGAAATGTGATTTGACAAATGGGCATTTATATTCATGCAATTAATGAATTCTATTTTAATATAATTTTTTATTTTTATAAACATAAATGAATTCTATTTTAAATGAGTAGCTGGTGTAACCAAAGAGTCGTAAGGGCAATGACTGATATATGTGCTTTCAAGTGTATTAGAACTGTTTAAGGAATTAGATCAGTTATTTCCAACCACTTGGTCTAATATTTGTTTTATTAGTCAATGGTTTTAACAATAGGTTGGACCTCCTTCTTGATTGCACCTCATTTTTTTTTCTTCAATATTTGAGAGAGAGAGAGAGAGAAAGCACATGAGTGGGGCAGTGGAGGGGAGGGAAAGAGGGAGACCATCTTCAAGCAGATTTCCTGCTGAGCATGGAATCCAACTTGAGGCTCAATCTCAGAACCCATGAGACCGTGCCCTGAGCTGAAATTGAGTCTGAGTCTGAGGCTTAACTGACTAGGCCACCTGGTACCCCTCACATTGTCATCTTTCTGTTAAAAAAAATTCTTTCTATGACTGATGTTCAGATAAAATTTTGACTAAAGGAAGTGAGTAGATGAGCTCCATGGTAGAAAATACGGAATTTTCAACAGTAGTAATTAATACTTGAGATATTTTCAGTATTTCAAAGGTCCCAAGGCTAATATATAATAAAGTAGGTATGATTTATTAAAACTGTACAACATGAGGGAAAGATAACAAAAGAAGTTTGGAGAAAAAGTCAGTAGTTACAACTAGATGACCGTTAGTGACACATTGTTCCTTAGTAGGCTGACTTGATTAGTGCCAGGATATTTTCAGGTCATCTAAAGTTCTTTACACGGAGTTAAAAGTATATTTTTGGTCCAAAGCATTATTTGTGAATGTTGACTTTAACAGCTTCCCTAGTATTAAGCAAATCTCTTAAATCTTTTAATTTTTAAATTGTTTTTAGCCCTGGTGTTAAATAATGTTCACTTGTCTGGCATAACTTGTGACATTTTCTGGCCAAAATATATTAGCAAGAAACTGCTTTCTAGGAGCTGTGAAAACTTTAAGAAAACCATAAAAACTTTAATGGTTCTGTGTAGAGAAGCTGGTAGACCTACTCTGGTTAGGGAATCACTGATGTGGCACAGGGAATACATAGAACAGTGTTTCTCAAAGTATGGGTCTTCAACTGCCTACATTAGAATCACCTGTATATTTCTAAAACATGTTTCTGGGCTTCAGTTAAGAGTGGTCATATCTGGAGATGGGAATTTTTCTTAATTTCTACAGCTAAATCTTAGAATTCTCAAACTGTGTAGTTTGAGAATCTTCCATCTGGAAAATAAATGCATTCTTAGTGAAATGAATTCTTTATTAAAATAATACATGTTACCATTCATGTTGATTCTTCCTGCTGTGAAAACTTAGAATAAGAAAGGTATAGTTGTCTAACTTTGGAGTGTGTAAATTTGCAATAACTTACAAAGTTGTTCTTCCCAATGCATCACCTATCTCAAGATTTCTAGGCATAGAATTTTATTAGAATTCTAATGAGCTTAAATCTGTAATTCTGAGGTTGATAACATAAAGCTAGCTGAACCCATTTCCCCTATTGGTTAATTCTTGAGCTTTTGAGTATTCTTGATCGAGTTTGTGATATCATGAGTGTTTGCATTTGAGGTATGTAGTTTCCAAAAACATTGCCTTAACACAAACTCAAATGGTGGGTAGGGACATGGGGATAGGGTCAGTCCCTGAAGGTAGGTGTGTATTTTCTGTTGAAATTAGTTCATTTACATAGATGGGCTAATCTTAGCTCCAAATTTTTATTGTATTAAGTCCATGCCATATAGAAAGGACATTCATTGACTCTTTTAATCTCCTTCTTCTTTTATTAAAAGATGCTCTTCTTCTTTCTTAAGGTATCCTAGGAAAAAGGTAGCTCCCGCATCTTTTATGAGCCTTTACTTCATAACCCACAGAACTGTTGACTTGTAAAACCTCTCAGTGGCTCTTTAATAAATGTTCTGAGTCATGCTTGTTTATAGTACTTTTGCTTAATTTATAAATATGCACGATTTTCAATATTTATATATTAAACCTAAAGGAAAATCCCTGCCCAGAATAGCAGGAGCCACCTGTGTGGGACATGATCTGGGTTTGTCTCAGATGGACCTATTAGATCAGCTGAGGCTTGCTTGGCCTGATTACAGATGATCTCCTTTGTAGACATGTATAAACATCTGATCTAGGGTAGAAAGTTTTGGCTCCCAAAGAAAACAAATCAGAGTACTAGTTTTCCCTAAAAGCCTAATGTCCATGCTCAATTTATGGGTCAGGTCCTAGGATGTCTTCCTCTAAGAAGAGCTAACCCAACAACTCTTTACTGCAAAGCAGATGAAGTCAGCAAACTTCATCTGCTTTGGTTTAAACAATGGGCTTTGCTCAACTTGAGTAAAGATGCTAATTAAAGGATATTTTTCCCAGTATGTTACTGAATGAGAGGTGTGTTGGAGTAAGCTCTTACCATGAAAGGAGTGATAGATATCTTGTTCTATTTCTCACATAAGATAATATAGCATGGTTTCTCACCTTAAAAAGAATACTTTGTGGGGAAGGAGGATGTCCTTTATCTACCTTTATAGTTCCAGAGAACTTAGAAACAGTGCATGCTAAATACCTCTCACATAGAAGTCCATAAGGACAACCTTAAATATAGTTCATAGAGTGATTAAATGGAATTCTTTTATTAAAAAAATAATTCAACTTCCATAAAATGTCTCCAATTTCTAAAACATGGTTGTGTGCCCATATAAATTTGACTGTGTATATCACTACTAGCCTGAGGAAAAGGTAAGGAAGTGGGTCATAATAAAAAGATCTCAGTGAAATTCTTTCACAAGTGCAATTTTGGAAAAGAATCCAGTTATGTTGAATCTTGCTATGAGAAATCCATAGTTAGAACAGGTTGTACACTGGTCTGCCTCTAAGCCTGAAACTCTTGATTTATTTCATTAATGTGGAACTTGAAATGGATTATCTGAAGTTTTCTTAATTTATTCCTCTTCTCATGAAGTATAGGGGGATATGGGCCAGGGTCGTGTTCTCTGCATTCTCACCAGCTCAAGTAGAACATTCAGAGGGAGCCAGATATAGGTCTATTGGGTTATGCCACATTCTAAACTAAACTCTAGAGTTCCTTAAATTGTCTGATAAATCAAAGATTCATCAAATTTTAAACCAAACCTCTTATAATAGGGATCTTGAAACATTTTTTGATTTGGCTAATTCCAGTCTTCCATGAATGAGTTAGAATAAATTCTCATCGCATGGAATTAGGAGAGAGCTACTGAGTCCCTCCTCTATCTCAGTTATGTAAGCATTCATTCTCTGTTGGAATACCTCTGTTGTGCTGTTCCTGAGTTATTTTTTTTAAATATTTTATTTATTTATTTGACAGACAGAGCTCACAAGTAGGCAGAGAGCCAGGCAAAGAGAGAGAGAGGGAAAGCAGGCCTCCACTGGGCAGAGAACCTGATGCGCGGCTCGATGCCAGGACCTGAGATCATGATCTGAGCTGAAGGCAGAGGCTTAACACACTGAGCCACCCAGGCACCCCTCCTCTGAGTTATTTTTCATGTTACTGAGAAGTCTAGCTCATGGTTGGAGATTGTTGTAAAAAAAAATGTGTAGAATATAGCAGAAAATCCAATAGATGCAAAGTATAGCTCTTAAACAGATAGTGTGGTATCCTTATTCAGCTGTGACACCTCATCTATGTCATTTTTTTCCTTCCCCGTTGCTCATTGTGTCCCCTATTTTTGACCTAACAAAAAATCCTAATCCAAAGCTTATCATGTTCATCTCCACTTGTTAGAGAAGAAATCTGAAGCTTTTTGAGTAACTGAGTAATTTGCTTAAGGTCATGCAGATAGACATTGCTAAGGCAAAGAACTTAAAGATATTCTTTGAAAAAAAAAAAAAAAGATATTTTTTGAAAAGCCAATGCTGCTGCTCTAAGAAAACAAACTTGTGGTTCAGGTTACTTTTCATGGTGGTGGTAAGCTTGGATAGTCAACTGGACCATAGATACCCCTAGTATAGAAAGTAACTGTGAAGATCAGTGAAAATAATTGAGTAGACATATACCGAACACGAAATGTTGCTCTTTCCCATCATGTTAGGGGGAGCCCAAGTAGTAAAAATGATCAACACATACTTAGTGCCAGACATATGCCAGATAGTGTTCTAAGTGCCTTGTCCAAATTACCTAACTTAAACCTCATAGCAACTCTGAGGTAGACAATGTTATTAACCCAGTTTTACAGAAAAAACAAAAACACTGCATCAGGGAGAGTTTTTATCTATTTATTTGCAAAACCATGATTAGTACAGAGAAGGACTCCAGGGGGTTCCACTAATGAAGACACTTGGCTGCTGGTGAAATTAAGTTCAATTATTCTGAAAATAATTGGAACCAAAAAATCCTCAGAATGTCATCTAAGAATGAGATATTGAGAAATTGGCTGGTGAATGTTTCAGATACACTCCTGAAAGAGAGAAGCATATATCATGGGATAGAGGAGGGCTCTAAGGATATGGAAGCCACAGAAACCCCAAGAGAAGCAATGAGAGAATTCCAGTCAGTGAGGAATGGGCTAAAACCCAGGGAAGGAATATTTAAGAATCAGGAGAGGATCTTTTCTGAATAGCAATTACTGCAGAACCTATTGATATTAAGAGGATTATAGGGCATCTCTTTCATGCATTAAGGGGTTGCTATTCTGAGGTTTCCTTGATTGAAATGATAAATAATTACATACTACTTAATGAACAGGTTAATATAGAAGAGGAAAAAGGAACATTTCACTCCAGAAAATTTTCATGTTTAAGATAGTTTTGGTTAGGTCTATAAATTTTTTTTTTGAATTTCTGTAACAGTTGTTTCCTCAACAACATTGCTTTTACCTTTTCTTGATGCTTCCGGCTCATTCATGGTCTATGGTAAGAGCAAACCAATTGTGGTAAAAATAAGCATAACATAAAATTGACCATTTTAACCACTTGGAGGTGGTTAGCTCAGTGGCATTAGATGCAGTCAGGTTGTTGTATAGCCACAACCACCATCCATCTCCATATACTCTGCTTGCCTATCAATAGAAATTAACTGACTGCTGTTTTATCTATTTTCTTTGCCTTCATCCTGTTCTCATTTGGAAAGTACCTTGATTGTTCAAAGTGTTGGGCTATTAAGAATAAAACAGCTGTGAACATACATGTACAAATCTTTGGACATTTCTCTTGAGTAAGTACCTAGCAGTGAATTACTGGGTCCTATGTTAAGTGTATGTTTCACTTTCTAAGAAATTGTCAGGGTATTTTACAAACTGGTTGTACTGTGGTACATATTCATCAATAATATATGAGAATTCCAACAATTTGGTATTCAGTTGTATTAATTTTAGCCATTCTAGAGGATAAGTAGTAATATCTCATCATGATTCCAACTTAGATTTCCCTGTCACCAATGGTACTGAAGCATCTTTCATATGTTTATTGGTTATTACTACAACTCATCTGATGAAAGGTGAGGGTTCTTTATTCAGGAAATGAGCTCTATATCAGAAATATATTTATGGCAAATATTTTCATCCAGTTCCTGGTTTGTCTTTCCATTTTCCTAGTTATGTCTTTCAAAGGACAGAAGATTTTAATTTTGAATAAGTCAAATTTATCAATTTATGGTTTAGTGACTTTGTGTCTTATATGTTTCTTTCCACCACAAAATTTCCTTCAATATTTTCTTCAAGTTTTATAGTTTCATGTCTATGTTTAGGTTGTGATCCATGATGAGACAGTTGATTCTATTTTTAAAATAGTACAAGCTGGATTTGAGATTTTTTCCCTCTCCCCTTCCCACTGCCTCCCACGCTTTTCTAGTTGTTACGGCACATTGAAAAACTATACCTTTCCCAAAGTACTGTGTATACCTTTGTCAAAAACCAACTGACCATACATGGGTGATTCTCCTGGACTCTATTTTGTTTCATTGACCTAAGTGTTTATTTTAACAATCCAATATTGACTCGATTGCTATGGCTTTGTAGTAAATTTTGAAGTCAGTTAGTTTAAAACTTCAAATTCTGTTTTTTTAAATTATTTTTATTAACATATAATGTATTATTTGCCCCAGGGCTACATGTCTGTGAATCATCAGGCTTACACATTTCACAGCACTCATCATAGCACATACCCTCCCCAGTGTCCTAACCACCCTTTATCTACCCCCCCACCCCACATAACCCTCAGTTTGTTTCCCAAGATTAAGAGTCTCTTATGGTTTGTCTCCCTCCTAGTCCCATCTTTCATTTTTTTCCTTCCCAACTAAACCCCCTAAACCCCTAAACCCCCTAACACCCCTGCCCAGCCTCTTAAATTTCTCACATCAGAGAGATCATATGATGATTGTCTTTCTCTGATTGACTTATTTTGCTCAACATAATACCCTCTAGTTCCATCCACATCATTGTAAATGGCAAGGTTTGATTTCTTTTGATGGCTGAATAGTATTCCTGTGTGTGTGTGTGTGTGTGTGTGTGTGTGTGTGTGTGTGTATCACATCTTCTTTATCCATTCATCTGTTAAAGGACATCTAGGTTTTCTCCATAGTTTGGCTATTGTGGACATTGGTGCTATAAACATTCAGGTGCTTGTGCCCCTTCAGATCACTACGTTTTTGTCTTTGTGGTAAATACCCAGTAGTGTGACTGCTGGATCATAGGGTAACTCTAATTTCAACTTTTTGAGGAACCTCCATGCTGTTTCCCTGAGTGACTGCACCAGCTTGCATTCCCACCAACAGCATGGAAGGGTTCCCCTTTTTCCACATCCTCTCCAACATCTGTTGTTTCCTGGCTTGTTAATTTTAGCCACTCTGACTGATGTAAGGTGGTACCTCACTGTGGTTTTGATTTGTATTTCCCTGATGCCAAGTGATGTGGAGCACTTTTTCTTGTGTCAGATGGCCATCTGGATGCCTTCTTTGCAGAAATGTCTGTTCATCTCTTCTGCCCATTTCTTATAGGATTATTTGTTCTTCTGTTCATCTCTTCTGCCCATTTCTTATAGGATTATTTGTTCTTAGGATGTTGAATTTGAATTTATAGATTTTGGATACTAGCCTTTTATCTGATATGTCATTTACAAATATCTTCTCTCATTCTGTCAGTTATCTTTTGGTTTTGTTGACTGTTTCCTTTGCTGTGCAAAAGCATTTTATTTTGATGAAGTCCCAATAGTTTATTTTTGCCCTTGCTTCTCTTGCCTTTGGCGATGTTTCAAAGAAGAAGTTGCTGTGGCTGAGGTCAAAGAGGTTGCTGCCTGTGTTCTCAAGGATTTTGATGGACTCCTTTCTCACATTGAGGTCCTTCATCCATTTTGAGTCCATTTTCATGTGTGGTGTAAGGAAATGGTCCAATTTCATTTTTCTGCATATGGTTGTCCAATTTTCCCAACACCATTTGTTGAAGAGACTGTCTTTTTTTCTCCATTGCACATTCTTCCTACTTTGGCAAGGATTAGTTGACCATAGAGTTGAGGGTCTATTTCTGGGATCTCTATTCTGTTCCACTGATCTATGTCTGTTTTTGTGTCAGTACCATACTCTCTTACTGATTACAGCTTTGTAATAGAGCTTGAAGTCTGGAATTGTGATGCCACCAACTTTGGCTTTCTTTTGCAACATTCCTCTGGCTATTTGGGGGTCTTTTCTGTTTGCATATAAATGTTAGGATTATTTGTTCCATTTCTTTGAAAAAAATGGATGGGATTTTGATAGGGATTGCATGAAATGTGTAGATTGCTTTAGCTAGCATAGACATTTTCACAATATTTGTTATTCTAGTCCATGAGCATGGAATGTTTTTCCATTTCTTTGTGTCTTCCTCAATTTCTTTCATGAGTTCTTTATACTTTTCTGAGTACATATTCTTTGGCTTTTTGGTAGGTTTATTACTAGGTGTTGTATGGTTTTGGGTGCAGTTGTAAATGGGATCGACTCCTAAATTTCTCTTTCTTCTGTCTCGCTGTTGATGTATAGAAATGCAACTTATTTCTGTGCATTGACTTTTTATCCTGACACTTCAACAAATTCCTGTATGAGTTCTAGCTGTTTTGGAGTGGAGTCTTTTGGGTTTTCCACATAAAGTATAATATCATCTGCAAAGAGTGAGAGTTTGACTTCTTCTTTGCCGATTTGGTTGCCTTTTATTTCTTTTGTTGTCTGATTGATGAGGCTAGGACTTCTAGTACTATGTTGAATAGCAGTGGTGGTAGTGGACATCCCTGCCATGATCCTGACCTTAGTGGAAAAGCTCTGTTTTTCCCCATTGAGAATGATATTTGCAGTGGGTTTTTCATAGATGGCTTTGATGATACTGAGGTATGTACCCTCTATGCCTATACTATAAAGAGTTTTGATCAAGGAAGGATGCTGTACTTTGTCAAATGCTTTTTCAGCATCTATGGAGAGTATCATATGGTTCTTGTTCTTTCTTTTATTAATCTATTGTATCAGATTGATTGATTTGCAGGTGTTGAACTAACCTTGCAGCCCAGGAATAAATACCACCTGGTCATAGTAAATAATCCTTTTAATATACCATTGGATCCTATTGGCTAGTAGTTGGGGGGAATTTTCACATTGGTGTTCATTGAGAATATTGGTCTATAATTCTTTTTGATGAGGTCTTTGTCTGGTTTTGGGATCAAGGTAATGTTATCCTCATAATAATAGTTTGAAAATTTTCCTTCCATTTCTATTTTTTGGAACAGTTTCAGGAGAATAGGTATTAATTCTTCTTTAAATGTTTGGTAGAATTCCCCTGGGAAGCTGTCTGCCCCTGGGCTCTTGTTTGTGGAAGATTTTTGATGACTGCTTCAATCTCCTTACTGGTTATGGGTCTCTTCAGGTTTTCTATTTTTTCCTGGTTCAGTTTTGGTGGTTTACACATCTCAAGGAATGCATCCATTTTTTCCAGATTGTCAAATTTGCTGGCTCTTTTTTTCTACCTTTTGATTTTCTACCTTTTTCTACCTTTTGATTCCTTTTTAAAAATTTATTTTAATAAACATATTATGTATTTTTATCCCCAGGGGTACAGGTCTGTGAATCGCCAGGTTTACACACTTCACAACACTCACCATAGCACATACCCTCCCCAGTGTCCATAACCCCACCCTCCTCTTCCAATCCCCTCCCCCCAGCAACCCTCAATTTGTTTTATGGGATTAAGAGTCACTTATGGTTTGTCTCCCTCCCAATACCATCTTGTTTCATTTATTCTTCTCCTACCCCCTTAACCCCCCCATGTTGCATTACCACTTCCTCATATCAGGGAGATCATATGATAGTTGTCCTTCTCTGATTGACTTATGGTTTTGGATGCAATTGTAAATGGGATTGACTCCTTAATTTCTCTTTCTTCTGTCTTGTTGTTGGTGTAGAGAAATGCAACTGATTTCTGTGCATTGATTTTATATCCTGACACTTTACTGAATTCCTATACACGTTCTAGCAGTTTTGGAGTGGAGTCTTTTGGGTTTTCCACATATAGTATCATATCATCTGTGAAGAGTGATAATTTGACTTCTTCTTTGCCGATTTGGATGCCTTTAATTTCCTTTTGTTGTCTGATTGCTGAGGCTAGGACTTCTAGTACTATGTTGAATAGCAGTGGTGATAATGGACATCCCTGCCGTGTTCCTGACCTTAGCGGAAAAGCTTTTAGTTTTTCTCCATTGAGAATGATATTTGCAGTGGGTTTTTCATAGATGGCTTTGATGATATTGAGGTATGTGCCCTCTATCCCTACACTTTGAAGAGTTTTGATCAGGAAGGGATGCTCTACTTTGTCAGATGCTTTTTCAGCATCTATTGAGAGTATCTATGTGTTGTATCACATTGACTGATTTGTGGATGTTGAACCAACCTTGCAGCCCTGGAATAAATCCCACTTGGTCGTGGTGAATAATCTTTTTAATGTACTGTTGAATCCTATTGGCTAGTATTTTGTTGAGTATTTTCGCATCTGTGTTCATCAAGGATATCGGTCTATAGCTCTCTTTTTTGGTGGGATCCTTGTCTGGTTTGGGGATCAAGGTGATGCTGGCCTCATAAAATGAGTTTGGAAGTTTTCCTTCCATTTCTATTTTTTGGAACAGTTTCAGGAGAATAGGAATTAGTTCTTCTTTAAATGTTTGGTAGAATTCCCCCGGGAAGCCGTCTGGCCCTGGGCTTTTGTTTGTTTGGAGATTTTTAATGACTGTTTCAATCTCCTTACTGGTTATGGGTCTGTTCAGGCTTTCTATTTCTTCCTGGTTCAGTTGTGGTAGTTTATATGTTTCTAGGAATGCATCCATTTCTTCCAGATTGTCAAATTTATTGCCGTAGAGTTGCTCATAGTATGTTCTTATAATAGTTTGTATTTCTTTGGTGTTAGTTGTGATCTCTCCTTTCATTCATGATTTTATTTATTTGGGTCCTTTATCTTTTCTTTATTATAAGTCTGGCCAGGGGTTTATCAATTTTATTAATTCTTTCGAAGAACCAACTCCCTAGTTTTGTTGATTTGTCTACTGCTCTTTTGGTTTCTATTTCTTTGCTTTCTGCTCTGATCTTTATTATTTCTCTTCTTCTGGGTTTAGGCTTTCTTTTCTGTTCTTTTTCTATCTTCTTTAGGTGTAGGGTTAGGTTGTGTACTTGAGAACTTTCTTGTTTCTTGAGAAAGGCTTGTACCACTATATACTTTACTCTCAAGACCACCTTACCTGTTTCCCAAAGATTTTTTTTTAATATTTTATTTATTTATTTGACAGAGAGAAATCACAAGTAGATGGAGAGGCAGGCAGAGAGAGAGAGAGAGAGGGAAGCAGGTTCCACGCTGAGCAGAGAGCCTGGTGTGGGACTTGATCCCAGGACCCTGAGATCATGACCTGAACCGAAGGCAGCAGCTTAACCCACTGAGCCACCCACGTGCCCCTTCCCAAAGATTTTTAACAGTTCTGTTTTCCTTTTCATTTGTTCCATCAATTTTTTTTCAATTCTTTAATTTCCTGATTGTTCCATTCATTCTTTATAGGATGCTCTTTAGCCTCCATATATTTGAGTTCTTTCCAAATTTCCTCTTGGAAAAAACAGTTCTAGCTTCAGAGCATTGCGTTCTAAAAATATGCAGGGAGTAATCCCAATCTTTTGGTACTAGTTGAGACCTGATTTGTGACCCAGTATGTGATCTATTCTGGAGAATATTCAGTGTGCTTTTGAGAAGAGTGTGTATTCTGTTGCTTTGGGATGGAATGTTCCAAATATATCTGTGATGTCCATTTGGTCCAGTGTGTACTTTAAAGCTTTTCTTTCCTTGTTGATCTTTTGCTTGGATGATTTGTGCATTTCCGTCAGGGGTGTTGTTAAAGTCCTCTACTAGTACTCTATTATTGTCTATGTGTTTCTTTGATTTTGTTATTAATTGATTTATTAATTGGCTGCTCCCATGTTAGGGGCATAGATATTTAAAATTGTTAGATATTCTTCTTTTTTTTTTTTTTATTTTTATAGTATTTATTTATTTATTTATTTATTTATTTAATTTTTTATTTTTGATAAACATATATTTTTATCCCCAGGGGTACAGGTCTGTGAATCACCAGGTTTACACACTTCACAGCACTCACCAAATCACATACCCTCCCCAATGTCCATAATCCCACCCCCTTCTCCCAAACCCCCTGCCCCCGGCAACCTTCAGTTTGTTTTGTGAGATTAAGAGTCACTTATGGTTTGTCTCCCTCCCAATCCCATCTTGTTTCATTTATTCTTCTTCTACCCACTTAAGCCTCCATGTTGTATCACCACTTCATCATATCAGGGAGATCATATGATAGTTGTCTTTCTCTGCTTGACTTATTTCGCTAAGCATGATACGCTCTAGTTCCATCCACGTTGTTGCAAATGGCAAGATTTCATTTCTTTTGATGGCTGCATAGTATTCCATTGTGTATATATACCACATCTTCTTGATCCATTCATCTGTTGATGGACATCTAGGTTCTTTCCATAGTTTGGCTATTGTGGACATTGCTGCTATAAACATTCGGGTGCATGTGCCCCTTTGGATCACTACATTTGTATCTTTAGGGTAAATACCCAATAGTGCAATTGCTGGGTCATAGGGCAGTTCTATTTTCAACATTTTGAGGAACCTCCATGCTGTTTTCCAGAGTGGCTGCACCAGCTTGCATTCCCACCAACAGTGTAGGAGGGTTCCCCTTTCTCTGCATCCTCGCCAGCATCTGTCATCTCCTGACTTGTTGATTTTAGCCATTCTGACTGGTGTGAGGTGATATCTCATTGTGGTTTTGATTTGTATTTCCCTGATGCCGAGTGATATGGAGCACTTTTTCATGTGTCTGTTGGCCATCTGGATGTCCTCAATGTACGAAAGGAATCCATCAAAATCCTTGAGGAGAACACGGGCAGCAACCTCTTCGACCTCTGCCGCAGCAACATCTTCCTAGGAACAACGCAAAAGGCAAGGGAAGCAAGGGAAAAAATGAACTACTGGGATTTCATCAAGATCAAAAGCTTTTGCACAGCAAAGGAAACAGTTAACAAAATCAAAAGACAACTGACAGAATGGGAGAAGATATTTGCAAACGACATATCAGATAAAGGACTAGTGTCCAGAATCTATAAAGAACTTAGCAAACTCAACACCCAAAGAATAAATAATCCAATCAAGAAATGGGCAGAGGACATGAACAGACATTTCTGAAAAAAAAAAAATTGTTAGATATTCTTGATAGACAGACCCTTTAGTATGATATAGTGTCCTTCCTCATCTCTTATTATAGTCTTTGGCTTAAAATCTAATTTATCTGATATAAAATTTACCACCCCAGCTTTCTTTTGATGTCCATTAGCATGGTAAATTGTTTTCCACCCCCTCACTTTAAATCTGGAGATGTCTTTGGGACTAGAATGAGTTTTTCATAGACAGCATATCAATGTGTCTTGTTTTTTATCAACTATGTATCTTTTGATTGGGGCGTTTAGTGCTTTTACACTCAGGGTAACTATTGAAAGATATGAATTTAGTGCCATTGTATTGCCTGTAAGGTGACTGTTACTGTATATTGTCTTTGTTCCTTAATGGCTTAGTACTTTTAGGCTCTCTCTTTGTTTAGAGGACCCTTTTCAATATTTCTTGTAGGGCTGGTTTGGTGTTTGAAAATTCTTTTTATTTTTGTCCTGAAAGCTTTTTATCTCTCATTCTGTTTTCAGTGACAGCCTAGCTGGATATAGTATTATTGGCTGCATATTTTTCTTGTTTAGTTCTCTGAATATATCATGCCAGTCCTTTATGGCCTGCCAGGTCTCTGTGGATAAGTCTCAAGGCAATCTAATATTACACGATTGTATGTTACAGACTTCTTTCCCCAAACTGCTTTCAGGATTTCCTCTTTGTCACTAAGACTTATAAGTTTTACTATTAGATGACAGGGTGTGGACCTATTTTTATTGGTTTTGAGGGGGCTTCTCTGTGCCTCCTCAATTTTGATGTTTGTTCCCTTTGCCATATTAGGGAATCTCTACTACAGTTTGCTCCAGTATACCTTCTGCCCCTCTCTCTTCTCCTGGGATCCCAGTTATTCTAATGTTATTTCATCTTATGGTATAACTTATCTCTTGAATTCTCCCCTCATGGTCCAGTAATTGTCTCTCTTTCACTCAGCTTCTTTATTCTCCAATATTTGGTCTTCTATGTCACTAATTCTCTCTTCTGCCTCATTTATCCCAGCAGTAAGAGCCTCCATTTTTTTTTTTTATTGCACCTCATTAATAGTTTTTATTTCAACTTGGTTAGATTTTAGTTCTTTTATTTTTCTAAAAAGGGATTTGACTTCTCCAAAAGGGATTTTCTAATATTTTCCATGCTTTTTTGAGCCCAGCTAGCACCTTGATAATTGTCATTCTGAATTCTAGTTCTGACGTATTACCAATGTCCATATTGATTAGGTCCCTAGCCATCAGTACTGCCTGCCTGTCTTTCTTTCTCTCTCTCTCTTTCTTTCTGGTGAGTTTTTCTGCCTTTTAATTTTATCCAGATAAGAATATATGAATTAGAGGGTGCCTGGGTGGCTCAGTGGGTTAAGCTTCTGCCTTCGGCTCCGGTCATGATCTCAGGGTCCTGGGATTGAGCCCTGCATTAGGCTTTCTGCTCATCAGGGAGCCTGCTTCCACCCTTGTCTGGTGCTCTGCCTACTTGTGATCTCTCTTTCTCTCTTACTCTGTCAAATAAATAAATAAATAAGTCAGAAGAAAAAAGAATATGTGAATTAGAGAGTAAAATACTAAAAGGGTGGTAAAGACCCCAGAAAAACATATGCTAACCAAATCAGAAGAGACCCAAAACTGGGGGGAGAAGATAGGAGGAAAAAAAATCTTGTACATATATTTTTTATTAGACAGGTGAATAGAATAGAGCCACACACTTGATTTGGGGTATATTCCAGTCTCTGAGAAGAAACTACCTCCCAAAATTTTAAAGAAAGAATAACTTACATATATATAAAAAAAGGATAAACACAATCAAGGGATGGAATATGACTGTAAAAATGAAAATTTAAAAAGATTCTAAGAAAGGAATGGATGAGATAAATTGATTAGAAAAGGGGAAAAAAAGAATAGAGAATGTGATCAGGCTGGAGCTAGATTTAGGGTATATTTTAATCTATTGGAGGATATTGTATCCCAAAATTTTAAAGAAAAGTTGTATGTATACAAAAAATAAGGTTAACTACAGTGAAGAAGTAAAATATGACTATATCAATGAAAATTAAAAAAAAATTTAAAAAAGTTATTGATAAGATAAAATAGCTAAAAACATTAAAAGAGGGAAGAGGTAATGTTAAAAAAAATAGAATGAGAAAAAAATAAAATTCAAAAAATTTAACTTTGCAAGACTGAAGGATCATGAAATAAAAGCCATGGATTCTATGCATTGCTTTCCCCTAGATGTGGAGTTCCACAGTTCTCATTGATTAGTGAACTTGGTCTTGGCTGGATGTTCTTGCTGATCTTCTGAGGGAGAGGCCTGTTGCACTGATTCTCAAATGTCTTTGCCTGAGGTGGAATTGAACCCCTCTTGCTAGGGGCTAGGCTAAGTAATCTGCTTGGTTTCACTTTTGGAGCTTTTGTTCTCTGAACGCTTTCTGTAGAGCTTTGGAGGAGAATTAAGATGGCAGCCTCCCAATCTCTGGCCCCATAGGAGCCAAGAGCTCGGGGTCCCACTCCTTAACATACCCTCAGAGAAAAGCAGTCAACACCTCTGTCTCTCTGGTCTCTAGCTGTGCTCCATGCTCATCCAGCCTGTGACCAAGTGTTTCTATCTCTGGCACACAGCCCCATTTGGAGTTTCCAAACCCAGCTGATTCCTGTGGCATGCACCTGTGCTTCTCCTTCCAGAGGAGGACAGAGGGGGGTTATCTCCTGATCTGCCACTTGGCGGGTCCCTGCTTAAAGGTCAATGGCCTGACTGTGCTTTGGATCACATTTTAAGGTAACTCTGGGTTGAGAGCTCACTCCTCGTCTCCAGCTCCATCTCTGCAGCTGGCTTCCCTGCTCTGATACCTGGCAGCTCTGCCACACTCAGACATCCCTGGTCTTTCTCTGACCCCATGGGTCCTGAGACCACACTGTCTCTGTGAGGGCTCCTTCCCCTACCTATCCTCTGGTTTGATGTCCCTCTGTGGAGCAGACTTCTAAAAGTTCTGATTTTGTGCTCTGCTGCTTCACCACTTGCCAGGAGCTGGGCCATCCCCCCACAGTCTACCTTCCCATTGCTTTGGAATCATGTCTTCACACATCCTACCGTCCAGAAAGTGGTCGATTTTCTGTTACTAGAATTGCTGCTCTTCTCCTTTTCTATCTCCTGTTGAATTTGTAGGTGTTCAAAATGGTATGGTAACTATCCAGCTGGACTCCTGGGAACTAATCATATTTCAATCTGCTTCTCCTCTGCCATCTTGCTTCCTCCTTCTGGGATCACTTTCTGTTTTGTTTTGTTTTTTTTTTTTTATAAAGATTTTTTAAAAATCAGTATCTTGATAACACTGAGCTATCTAATCAATAACTAGAGTAAATCTCCTGACTTATTTAGGTCCTCATTAACTTTGAACAATATTTTGTAGTTTTCATTGTAGAGATCTTGCACATATTTTGTTAATGTATCTCTAATTGTTTCACTCCTTGTTGATAGAACTATAAAAGGCATTTAAAATTTTTTTTTCTTTTTGCTTTTTAATTTTTTAAATTTTCTTTTCAGTGTTCCAGAATTCATTGTTTATAAAATGCATTTAAGAAAACTGTTCCTGTTTATTGCTACTATATAGAAACACAATAAACTTTTGATTATCGACCTTTAATTCATTCTTACTAAACTCCTCAATTCTACTGATATATATTTATTTTTAAAGATTTTATTTATTTATTTGACAGAGAGAGATCACAAGTAGGCAGAGGCAGGCAGAGTGAGAGAGAGGGAAGCAGGCTCCCTGCTGAGCAGAGATCCTGATGTGGGACTCGATCCCAGGACCCTGAGATCATGACCTGAGCTGAAGGCAGTGGCTTAACCCACTGAGCCACCCAGAAACCCACTACTGATATTTTTGTACAGTTTTTTTTTTTTAGGTTTTTCTTTATATATGACCATGTCATCTGACAGAAAAACATATTTTTTTTCCTTTTTATTCTGACTTGCTCATTTGCTTATTTTTACTTATTTACTTAATGCTTTAGTACCCTGGCTAGACTTCCAGTACAATGTTAAATAGAAATAGTGATAATGGGCATTCTTGATTCAATTGTAAAAGTCTGTTTTTTTTGGGGGGGGGTCTTCTTTATATATTTTGGGTATTATACCCTTATCAGATGTATCATTTGCAAATAACTTCTCTATTAAGTAGGTTGACTTTTTCTTTTGTTGATGGTTTCCTTTGCTGTACAAAATCTCTGTATTTTGAAGCAGTCCCAGTAGTTTATTTTTGCTTTTGTTTCCCTCACTTCCAGAGACAAATCTAGAAAAATGTTAATATGGCCAATGTCTGAAAAATTGTTTCCTGTGTCCTCTTCAAGGATTTTTATGGCTTCAGATCTCACATGTAGGTCCTTAAACCATTTTGAATTTATTTTTGTATATAATGTCAGAAAAGGTCCAGTTTCATTCTTTGGCACATAGCTGCCCCGTTTTCCCAGCAACATTTATTGAAGAGACTGTCTTTTCCTCATTGTATAGTCTTGCCTCCTTTGTTAAAGATTGCCTATATAATTGTTGGTTTATTTCTGGACTCTGTTCCATTCTTTTGGTCTACATGTATATTTTTGTCCCAGTACCACAGCGTTGTGGTTACTACAGCTTTGTAGTATATCTTGAAATCTAGAATTGTGATGCTTCTAGCTTTGCTTTTCTTCCTCAAGATAGCTTTGGCTATTGGAGGTATTTTGTGATTCCATACAAATTTTAATATGCTAGTTTTGTGAAAAATATTGTTGATATTTTGATAGGGAGTGTAATTGAATCTGTAGATTGCTTTGGGTAGTATGGACATTTTAACAGTCTTTGGATATTAAGTATGATGTTAGATGTAGTTTCTTTTTCTTTTATTTTGTAGGTGATTTTTTAAAAAAAAAGTTTTTATCTATTAGTTTGTTGAAAGGTTTCTTTCTATCATGAGTATGAAATTTTAGTGAGTTTTTTTTTTTACAGTGATTGAGATTGTTTCTTTCCCTCCACTGAAGTTAAGATGGTAAACTACATTAGTAGATTTTTATTTTTTATTTTTTCAAGATTTTATTTATTTATTTGACAAACAGAGATCACAAGCAGCCAGAGAGAGAAGAGGAAGCAGGCTGCTGGCTGAGTAGAGAGCCCAATGTGGGGCTCGATCCCAGGACCTTGGATCATGACCTGAGCAGAAGGCAGAGCTTTTAATCCATTGAGCCACCAAGGCACCCCAACATTAATAGATTTTTAAATGTTAAGTCAACCTCACATATCAACCCCGACTTGGTCATGATTTTTACCACTTAACATACTGTTAATTCTATTTACTAATTTGTTAAGTAATTTTTCATCTATATTCATGAGGTAAGTAAACTTTTTTTTTTTCTTTGTGATGTCTTTGATTAGTATTAGAGCAATGCTGGTCACATAAAATGAATGGGGGGAGAGTAGTGTTCCTTCATTTTCTGTATTTTGTAAGATTATTTTTAGTAGAATTTACCAATGAAGATACCTGATCTGGGTTAAGCTTTTCTTTTCTTTTTTTAATGGAAGGAAGAAAGCTTTTTATTTATTTATTTTGGATTTTATTTATTTATTTGACAGACAGAGGTCACAAGGAGGCAGAGAGGCAGGCAGAGAGAGAAAGGGGGAAGCTGGCTTCCTGCTAAGCAGTCTGATATGGGGCTCAATCCTAGGACCCTGGGATCATAAGCTGAGCTATAGGCAGAGGCTTTAACCCACTGAGCCACCCAGGCACTCTGGAAGAAACCTTTATAAATGGAATTCAAGTTTTGTATGTCTGGGTCAGTTTTACTAATTTATATCTAAAAATTTTCATTTTCTCTAAATTGCTGAATTTATTGGCAACATATTTTAAATGATATTCTCTTAACATCTCTTTAATATCTGGATGATCTG
This sequence comes from Mustela nigripes, assembly GCF_022355385.1. Lineage (NCBI taxonomy): Eukaryota > Metazoa > Chordata > Mammalia > Carnivora > Mustelidae > Mustela > Mustela nigripes. Next base: position 35,210,224 of record NC_081569.1, on the reverse strand, counting down.
TAATGATCTCTCTTTAATTAGTGATACCAGTAATTTTTTCTCTCATTTTTTTTCTCCAGGGGGTAAAGATTTAGTGCTTTGTTCAGTCTTCCCTGAAGTCCAGCTTTGATTTAATTTATATATTTTTTTCTGTTTTCTAGTTTGTTTTCTGTGCACTACTTCACTTACTTTATTTACTTGGAATATGATTTGCTCTTGTTTCTCTAGCTTATTAAGATGGGAGCTTGTGGTTTAGATTTTTTTACCTTTCCTAATGTATTTAAAGCCATAATTTCCTTATAAATACTGCTTTAGCTCTATCCCATAAACTTGCAATGTTATATTTTTGTTTTGACTCAGTTCAAACTATTTTCCATTTCTTTTTTGAATTATGCCCTAACTTGAAAGTTAGTTAAAAGTTGTTTTTAAAATATCTTTGAATTTCCCAGATAATCATTATAATAATTTCTCATTCAGTGCTAATATGAACAGAATATAAACACAATTTTAATCCCTTTAAATTTCTTGAAACTTGTTTCATGTTCCAGAATAATTTATATTCTTGTGTATGTTTTTTGTATATTCCATTCTTTTTTTTTTTTTTTTGGTAAAGTGTCTAGTAATAATGATTTAGGCCATGATTCATAATGTTCATATTTTATTCTGTGCTGACTTTCTGTCCAATTGTTCTACTGATTACTAAGAGGATTGTTGAATCTACAACTCTAATTATAGATGGTCTCCTTATACTTGAAGTTGTCAGTTTTGATTCATTTATTTGGAAATTTTGTAGTGACTGGATGATGTTTTAGGATTATTAGGTCTTTTTGATGGAATGTCCTGCTTTATCTATCATCATGTCTCTGAAAGTCTTTTTCTGCTATAGCTACTCTGGCTTTCATATGATTAATCTTTGCATGAGACATTTTTTTCATTCTTTTACATTAAAACTTTCTATGTCATATTGAAGGGTTTCTTGTAGACCATTTACAGTTGGGTCTTTTTTTTTTTTTTCAATCAAGTCTGACATTTTCTGCCTTTTAAATGAAGTGTTCAGAATATTTATAGTTAATAAATGTTTATTTATATGGTTAGGCTTAAATCTACTGTACATGTATTTTGTTTTCTGCTTGTCTGATTTGTTCTTTGTCTTCCTTTCCTTCTTTGCTGTTGTCTTCTGTATTTAACTGAGTAGTTTTCAGAATTCTACTTTATCTCCACTATTGGATGATTAACAATGTCTCTTTGTTTTATATATAATTTTAGTTGTTGTCATAGGTTTAGAATAGTCCACTGTAACCTTTTCATAGTATACCCTCATAAATGCTAAAATAATATTCTATCACTTCATGTGTCACAATCTTGAAAAAATATTTTTCTTTTCTCCATCCTATCTCTTGTGCTATTGTCATAAATTTTACTAATATATGTTTTATAAACTCCACAATACATTATATTTTTTTCTTTAAGAAATAAAGGTGTGGTAACATAGCTTATAGTTAACCACCATAACCCTTATTTATCACTTCTGGTTACCTGCCTGCCTTCCTTTCTTTTCTCTTTCCTTTTTGTTTTTCCTGGAGAAAGTCCTTTACTATATGTTGTATTGAATGCATGCTGGTGAAAGGTTTTCTCAGGTCCTACTTGTCTGAATGTCTTGATTTTTTATTTTTTTTTTTTGCTTTCTTTTAAAAAGAAT
>NC_081569.1:35192524-35208446 GCF_022355385.1 Mustela nigripes | reverse complement strand
TTTTTTTTTTTGGTGTTTTATTTTATTTTATTTTTTTTAAATTTTTAATTTTTGATAAACATATATTTTTATCCCCAGGGGTACAGGTCTGTGAATCACCAGGTTTACACGCTTCACAGCACTCACCAAATCACATACCCTCCCCAATGTCCATAATCCCACACCCTTCTCCCAAACCCCCTCCCCCCGGCAACCCTCAGTTTGTTTTGTGAGATTAAGAGTCACTTATGGTTTGTCTCCCTCCCAATCCCATCTTCCTTCATTTATTCTTCTTCTACCCACTTAAGCCTCCATGTTGTATCACCACTTCCTCATATCAGGGAGATCATATGATAGTTGTCTTTCTCTGCTTGACTTATTTCGCTAAGCATGATACGCTCTAGTTCCATCCACGTTGTTGCAAATGGCAAGATTTCATTTCTTTTTTTTGTTGAATATGGAAATTTAAGTGTAATGGTTGCTCTTTTTTTCTTTAGCACCTTAACAATATTTGATTATTTTCTTGCTGGCATGGCTTTTGTGTTGAAATGTGATGTTCTTTATTATTCATTATGTATTCAACCCTATGTGCTTTTATAGTTTTTTTCTTTATCATTGTTTTTTTATCAATTTAATTAAGATATGCTTCAGTGTCATTTCTTTTGAATCTTACCTGAGTTTTATGGAGCTTCTTGCATCTGTGAGTTTATAGTTCTCACTGAATTTAGAAACTTTGAGGGCTGAAAAATTGTTTCCCCTCCTTTCCTTTTGGGGCTCCAATTACATACATATTTTTGGTTTGATATTATATTATAGGTCACTGAAGCTCCATTTTTCTGGACTTATTTTTCTCTGTGGCTCCTTTTGGATAATTTCTATCACTATATTTTCAAGTTCCCTTATATTTTCTTCTTTAATCTTCAATCTGATCCAAATCTAATAAAGTGTTTGTTTCAAGAATTGTAATTTTCATCTCTAGTTCATTTTGGGTATTTTGCATATCTTCCATTTCTTTTCTTGCCATATTTTTTTCCTTCTAAATCCAAGATAATTTTTATGTCATATATTCTAATGGTACTTTATATTTCCCTTTCTATAATGTCCATCACCATTTAAATTACTCTGTTTAAAATCCTGGTCTTTATTGTAGGATTGTTAGGGTCATGAGGACAGTGACCAAGTCTGTTTTGTTCATTCAGGTACTTTCAGAATTTAAAGTGTCAAGCACAGATTAAATTCAGTAAATACTTATTGAAAAAATTAGTGAATGGATGACTTTAAGGACAATTTCTGTTCCTCAAATCCTAATCCCATGGTCACATGGAAACTTTCACTATGGTGTAAAGCTGCCAGAAGGTCTAAGGAACAAAATTCAATAATGAATATATAAATCAAGATTAGAATGAGAAATTTTCTGAACAGTTGGGGCAAAAATTGTTACTCTTGGGGGACAAGTTAGCAGGAGAATAGAGCTACAAAGGAGAGAAAAGTTTTTCTTTTTAGAAATTAATGAATCCAGTGTTACAGAGTATACAGAAATGGAAGAGAGAGAAGACAAAGAAGTAACAGGTTGACGTCTGACTGAAAAACAAGCCAAGAGATTTTTAAAGAACAAAGATGGCTAATAGGGATTTTTAAAAGTTCAACATAGATCCCACCTTTTAACACAGAAGAGACTTGTCTAAGTGATACGTGCACAGGCTGTGTGTGTGTGAAAAAGAGAATTTGAAAAATTAATGGTAACCAATTAAAGGAACAAAGTTCCAGGTATAGAAAGTGTAACTGGGAATAAGAATAGTGTACATGGGGCAGAAAAATAATCCATAAACTAAGCTAGCTCAATGAGAGTTTAGAACAGAAGTAATAAGAATATAAGCCCTTCCTCCTTGCCTAAGAATTTGCAGAAATATTGGGACATTATTAGATTTGCATACCTTTCTATCATTTCTCCCTTTTCTATTATTCTATTTTCTATTTATTTTTCTATTATTATAATCTTTTTCTCACTTTCTCATTACTCCCACTTTTCTGTTGCTACAATCCTAACTAGATTTTAAGAGACCTGGTAAATTCAGGCAACATTTGAGTCAAAAATAATGAGTCAGTATTAATTGGGAATGTATAACAGGTCAGGTGATTTACTTAAAAATATGGTATGTAACCCTTTAAAAGCAAATACAAGAGAAATGCTATTAAAAATTCAATGTTAGGAATGGGAGAAGATACTTGCAAATGATAAATCAGATAAAGGGTTAGTATCCAAAATCTATAAAGAGCTTATCAAACTCAACACCCAAAGAACAAATAATCCAATCAAGAAATGGGCAGAAGACATGAACAGACATTTCTGCAAAGAAGACATCCAGATGGCCAACAGACACATGAAAAAGTGCTCCACATCACTCAGCATCAGGGAAATACAAATCAAAACCACAATCAGATGCCAACTCACACCAGTCAGAAAGGCTAAAATTAACAAGTCAGGAAATGACAGATGCTGGTGAGGATGTGGAGAAAGGGGAACCCTCCTGCACTGTTGGTGGGAATGCAAACTGGTGCAACCACTCTGGAAAACAGCATGGAGGTTCCTCAAAATGTTGAAAATAGAACTGCCCTATGACCCAGCAATTGCACTACTGGGTATTTACCCTAAAGATACAAACGTAGTGATCCAAAGGGACACATGCACCCGAATGTTTATAGCAGCAATGTTCACAATAGCCAAACTATGGAAAGAACCTAGATGTCCATCAACAGATGAATGGATAAAGAAGACGTGGTATGTATGTGTACACACACACACACACACACACACACACACACACACTAGAATACTATGCAGCCATCAAAAGAAATGAAATCTTGCCATTTGTGATGACATGGCTGGAACTAGAGCGTATCATGCTTAGTGAAATAAGTCAATTGGAGAAAGACAACTGTCATGTGATCTCCCTGATGTGAGGAAGCGGAGATGCAACATGGGGGCTTCAGGAGGTAAGAAAAGAATAAATGAAACAAGATGGGATCAGGAGGGAGTCTCTTATGAGAGACTCTTAATCTCAAAAACAAACTGAGGGTTGTTGGGGGGAGGGAGAGGATGGTGGGGTTATGGACATTGGGGAGGGTATGTGCTATGGTGAGTGCTATGAAGTGTATAAACCTGGTGATTCACAGACCTGTACCGCTGGGGCTAATAATACATTATATGTTTATTAAAATATTTAAAAAATTATTTAAAAAATTCAATGTTAGTAATGAAGAGAGAGAGTGTTAAGGGAGATTGTCACTTATGTAAGGTCACACAATTTGATAAGAGGATGCTAGTAGAAGGTATCCTGTCATGTGGATGAAGGACAGGTGGTTGAAGTTGAAACAGTAGAAAAAATACAGCACAATGAAAAATTACAGTTTTTTCTCAGGCAAAGTCCACTAAGGGGATAAGCTGACAAGTTAATTTTTCTACTTCTAAAATGCGTACACATAAAATTCCTAAGATTGCCATTATTGCATTTGCACCTGCCTTGCCCCAGATGCAACCACCTTAGTCAGGCTGATGGTATGGTGGCTGAGAGTACAGGCACTAGAGCCAGAGAGTCCTAGATGTAAATCTTGGCTCTGTCACTTAGGGATGTACAATCTTGTCTCAGCCATTCAAATTCTGAGCCTGTTTCCTCATCTGCAAAATGGAGGACGTTAATACTAACTTTGTCTGTTCTTGTCAAGATTAAACAAGATGTTGAATATAAAGAGCTTGATACTGTGCCCAGCACATAGTCAACTCTCAATTTATAGTTGTTATATCTCTCTTGCTACTTTCTTACCTGAGAGATGGATTAAGGAAGATTGAGTAGAGAGCAACACTAATTCCAGACCTAGAGTGACCCAGGCATCCTTTTAGACATTTTTTATTCTTTACTTGATACCAGAAGTCCTGTGATATATTTCCCATAAACCACATTTTGCAGCAGAGAGAATTTGAGGCTAATGAGGTAAAGTAACGTAACCAAACTGACATTTCTGTGACATTAGCTATTAACCCAAATTTCAGATGAGAAAACTAAGGCTGAGAGAAGTGAAACACATTCGTGAATTTGTATACTCTTTCAACAAAGATGTCTTGAATGTACATTTGTTCCAGAAGTTCTCAAACTCCAAAACTTTTCCTATCTATTATCTGTTGGTTTCATTAGGCTATAACTTGAGCACCCATGTAAGATTAATGGATGGCTGGAAAGGAGGTCTATTTGCATGAGACATTCTACACAAAGACTTCGTGTCTGAAGGAAGATGGAGTCAGACAGGATTCCTTCGGAGACATTATTAGAAAGGAAAATGTTCTAAAGTCTAGATCATTGGATCCCCAGGGACTGGTCATCTGTGAGAATGAAGGTACTTGAGTTCCCAAGTGACAAAGTACTACCTAGGATTAAGGAGGTGGACCTACTTTTATACCTATGTAGGGAATACAGAAAAATTTAGATGAAAAGAGAATGTAGGCTTTATGCTTAATTGAACAGAGTATCATTTATCTGGAGGATGTTGGCAGCATTGGTGCCATATTACACTTCACAAGTTTGTGGACCATGAGCTTCAAGGGGGGAAGGGCAGGAAACTAGTGAGATTGGAAGAAATCTTGTTTGCCAGGCTGCCAGCAGCCAGCTCCAGGCAGAATAACTAAGTGTGTGAGAGGGTAGCTAGGCTGATGTTATTGCTGTTGTGGTTGATTCCCTAATAGCATTTCTACCCTTGCTAATGAGATTTGGAGAACTGTCCTCAGCTCTTGAGGAAGGCATGATTAACATGAAAGTATTTTAATTCCTTTTGTCAATGATGCGTTCAGAAAGTGACACATAACTTGATGAGATACAAGAAACCTAAACTAAGAGTTCAGGGAAAGTTTTCTTGTTTAGAGGGCCTCATGAGAAATTAGTCTTTCTTTCCTCCATGAGTAAATAAGAAAACTTTTACTGATTTACAACTACTAGGAGAACCAGAATTAAGATGAAGCTGTACATGATAGTGAAGAAATAGAAAGCATACAGGTCTTGGATAATGTCAAAATGGTTGATCAACCAGTACTGAACCTATTCTACTACTGTAGTGGAAAAAAATATATTTTGTAAACTGCTGTTGGTTTTTATTTCAGCTAAAGGCATCCTGATCAGGAAAACAAAATCTGGCCCCAATTCTCCAATTTTCTTTTTGCCATTTAGGTATCAGTTGGCTTGTAGTCTACACATAGACATAGGTATAGAAACAAAAACTAAAATATTTCTATTAATAGAGGAGTTGAGCTTGGAACAGGTTAAAGAGAGGAGATGGAACTATTAAAGAAAATGTATGCTTGGAATCAAGACTGGATGCTGAGGAGATGACAATCAAATTATTTACTTGGTAAATTTTGAGATTTGGTTATTCACTAAAAATGAGGGATGGGGTTCAGGGGATTGTAGAAGGATGGTAAATGGTTTAACAGCTTCTATTTGGGATAGAAAAGGAATTGATTAAAGATAAGTACTGAGAAGCACTGAGGGCCCAGCTGAGGATGGAGATCATAAATTTATAATGGGGATAATCAGTTTGTTTATGAAGCTCTGTCCAGTAGAGCTTTATAAGTAAGAAACAGAAGTAGAAGGAGAGTAAAATTCCAGTGGGGGTACTCCAAATTGGGGATTGAAAAAGCAGGTGCAGTTCAAGGACTAGGACCAAAGAGAATTGAAAATTCCAAAAATAGGGAAATCCTTATATTTCTTTTTTAAATAATGGACATTCTTCAGCATTTTAACATTCAACAAAGTTTTGAAAAGTAGAATCTGATTTGATAGAATGATATTGTGAGGCGGGTTATCAATCCTAGTTTACTGATGAGGACTTGCAGATAAAATTCATTCATTCATTCATCTTACTCATTTTTTTAAACTCCTTAAGACATGTTAGGTGTATGAAGATAAGGCTTTAGTTACTAAAAAATCAGAAATGCAGGGTAGAGTGGTGCCTGGGTAGCTCAGTCAGTTAAGCATTTGACTATTGATTTTGGCTCAGGTCATGATCTCAGGGCCAGGGTCAAGAGATCGAGCCGCTGATGGAGCTCCCCACTCAGTGGGGAGTCTGCTTGAGGTTCTCTCTCTGCCCCTCCCCTGCTCACATTCTCTCTATCTCAAATCTTTAAAAAAGAAAAGAAAACAAGTGCAGGATATAGAACCTGCCCTAAAAGCTTTAACTCTTATCTGGCAATATAGACAATGTGGTTTAACACATACATGTGTGCGCACACACACACACAATTCAGTACAGAATAAGCCATAACTAGATTTATGGAAGCCTAAAGAAGACTCCATTACCCAGACTATGGAGTTAGAGAAGTTAGTGAATTTTGGGGAGGGTAATGTATGAGTGAAATTTCAATGAAGAGTGTGCATTAGCTATATAAAAGAAGGGGTAGAGATTTCATTTCTTTTGATGCCTGCATAGTATTCCATTGTATATATATATACCGTATCTTCTTTATCCATTCATTTGTTGATGGACAGAAATGAAATCTTGCCATTTGCAACAATGTGGATGGAAGTAGAGGGTGTTATGCTGAGTGCAATAAGTCAATCAGAAAAAGACAATTATCATATGATCTCCCGATATGAGGAATTTGAGAGGCAGAGTTGGGGGGTTGGGGGAAGGGAAGGAAAAAATGAAGCAAGATGGGATCAGGTAGGAGACAAACCATAATAGACTCGTAATCTCACAAAACAAACTGAGGGTTGTTGAGGGAAGGAGGGTATGGAGAGGGTAGTTGGGTTATGGACGTTGGGGAGGGTATGTGAAATGGTGAGTGCTGTGAAATATGTAAGCCTGACTATTCACAGACTGGTACCCCCGGAGTAAATAATACATTATATGTTAATAAAGATAATAAATTTGAAAAAAAGAAGGGGTGGAGAAAAGGGATTCTGTTAGAGGTGGCTATAGGTATAAAGGTATGTACTTGTAAGAGCAAAGGATGCATTCCAGGAACCATAGAAGTTCTGTGTATTTTGAGGGCATAGTGCAAGAGGAGACTGTATGGAAAAGAATTTGGGAATTAATAATTATTTTTATGTTCTCTCCATGATACCACACTTGATAACATAGAAGAATCCTCACAGTGTGGTTCATCCTGAAAGAAGTTAAACTGGCATTAGTAAAAATGGAGGAAATGATCAATTTTTGTCAAGACTGCTATTATCAATGAAGACCTATTACTGTTATTAACCCATCTGATCATTCAGTACCTTCAGTCTTAGAAAGTCATATTGGGACTTAAAGGAACTCCCTTTAAAACAGCCTCTTGGCTATAATACCTCAGAGACCTTGTCTTCCCGCTTTAGCATTTTTGTGTCTCTTACTCTCAAATCCATTGAAAGGGGTTTCAGTATTGTCTGATTTGGAACATAAGGATGTCACTGTTTATGCCTGAGGTGCCTTCTTCTGGTGTCCTCAGAGCCACTGTATTTTGTAGGTAGAGGGAGGTGGGGTCTCAACGAAGATAGTTATGTTCTCTGCTCTGTCTTACTTTGTAATCTGGTCCCAGAGCAGTAACCCAGCTAATGCCAGGAACTTTGATAGTCCCTCAGCCTCTAATCCTAAGCTCTCTTCTCCTTGATATTTCAAGATACTTGAAAGGGATATTATTTCCCTTTTCTCATCCACCCTAATTTTCAAAATTAGATAATATCCCCAAATTAAGAGCCTTTAAGCATATCATTGCGTGAAAAGAGATCCCTCTAAGTCTCTTCTTGTTTTACACCAATTAAGATTGCGTTTGGCTCCACTGAGACAGCCTGATGGAGTTTATTTTCCTTGTTCATCTCCACCACTATCCCTACATGTTTCCACCCATTCACATTCTTCCACTTCCTGTCTTATTCTGTAGAATACACTTTCATACCGAGAACTGTTATTCCCTGAGGGGACATATCTTCTCCCCTGTAGATTCCCGGGGAGATGAGGAGTGTTTGTAGTAGTCTCTTCCAAATTTCTTGGAAGTAACCCATAAAGATATTCTTGGTATCTTTTGTCCCTCGGTAAAAGCTGCTAAGAAGATGTGGCTGGTTCTGTAGTATGTCCCTGTTTCTTTATCCTTCATAGTGTTGCTTTATTTTGTTCAGAATATCCAACCCATTTGTTATATAATTCATAGTGTAATGAACTCTAGAGAAAGCACTCTATACACCATCCCTTGTATCCTCTCTCAGTTGATACTTGACAGAGTCCAGAAGGTTCATTGTGGCTCAGAACCAGGGCTAGTATGGGACTCCTGACCTCCACACAGTGTATTTCCAATGTATGAGAATCAGGTGAGGTTAATAAAGTTGGATTCATATGAAGTACAGTAAGGTACTTGAAATTTATTACACAAAGGAAAAAGCAAACTGAGACTTTTCTAAGTTTATATAGCCAGTTAGCAGTGGAGCCATTTTGGATTTTATTCACAGAAGTTCCCTCTGACTTAATGAAAATTTGAGAAACAGTGACGTGAATATCCTGAAGTCCACACTACCCAAACATGTTGAGACAGATACACGAAAGATATGCAAAAAATATATAATATATATATATATGTATATATATATATATATAAAATTTTTTTTTTTTGCAGTGGGAGTGGAGGGTAGTGAATTTCCTGAAATCTGGAGCTGTTCCTATGAATTCATTGAAAGAAAAATGAACTGTTAATTTATCCTCAAGCCTCAAAAAAAATGCCATTGGAGAAAAACCTTAATGAAAATCCATCAACTTGGCAGGAAGACATTTTATTTCTGAGAGCTCACCTATCTGTGCTGAAGAACTTTGAGGCTAGAGACAGTGTGAATATTTAGTTTATCATCTCAATTTTCTTGCCAAAGCTGAGGAGTTTTCTCTGAATAGGTCTGGCTATATCTTCTATGACAGGCTGATTGACATGCCTACTTATAAATAAGAATTTTTATAGTTTTTTATTTTTGAGAAAAATTAGATCTGTTCCTCATGGTATGGGAATGTGTGAATATATCCATAAACCCCCCATGTAGTTAGAAAATCCAACCAGTAAACATATCCTGCTAATTTAATCCTCTCAGCTGGGAAGGAGAATCTTTGAATTTATATAAACATTGTGCTATAATGGAAGTGACCTCTTTCCTATGCCTAGATATACACCTATATCTAGGTATATAACCTTGGGCAGACTTGAGGCTCTCAGAACCTTTGATTGCTATTTTCAAAAACTAGGTAATCTCTGAGGTCCCTTATTAGTCTCTTGCTTTTCTGTGATATTACCTGACTGTAAACTGAGAATAGAAGATCTGTCTTGTCTAGTTAAGGACTTCATGGTTGCTATAAAGAATAAATAAGACAATAGGAAAAAAGGCAAAAATCCAACTGTTGGGACTACACAAAAATAAAAATCTTTTGTACAGTGAAGGAAACCAATAAATGAAAATGCAAGCTACTGAATGAATGTATTTCTAAATGCTATATCTGATAAGGGATTAATATCCAAAGTATATAAAGAACTTACACAACTCAACACCACAAGAACAACCTGATTTTGAAAAGGGGCAGAGGACCTAAACAGACAATTATCTGAGGAAGACAAACATGTGGCCAACAGACACATGTGAAGATGTTCATCGTGATAGTAAGGGAAATGAAAACCAAAATCACAATGAGAATAGCATCTTACACCTGTCAGAATGGCTAGACTAAAAAAGACAACATGTTGATAAGGCTGTAGAGAAAAAGAAACATTGCACACCATTGGTGGAAATGCAAATTGGTCCGACCACTGCAGAAAACACTATGGAGGTTCTTCGAAAGCAAAACAAACAAAAACTACCAGGTAATCCAGTCACTACTGGGTATTTACCCTACCAAAAAAAGAAAGTACTAATTTGAAAAGATTCAGGTACCCCTCTATTCATATCAGCATTATTTAGAATAGCCAAGATGTGAAAGTAACCCAACTGTCCATCAATGGATGAATTCATAAAGATATAGGGTGTGTCTCATATATATATATATATATATATATATATACACACACACACATATATATGTGTATGTATACATATATACATATATGCACACACACACATATACATATATATCAGCCATAAAAAATGAGGTCTTGATATTTGAAACTACATGGTTGTATCTAGAGGGTATAATGCTAAGTGAAATAAGTCAGAAAGAAAAATACTATATGATTTCATTCATTTGCAGAATTTAAGACACAACACAATGAAAAAATAGACAACCCCTTGGACTCCTAAGTACAGAAAATAACAGGTGTTTGCCAGAGGGTACAGGGGTAGGGGAAGGGATAGGTAAAATAGATAGAGGGGATTAAGAGGTACAATCTTCCAATTATAAAATAAATCACAGATATAAAATACAGCACAGGGAATATAGTCAATAAACTAAAAATGTTTGGTGACAGATGATTACACTTAACATCATGACCATTGAGTAACATACAGAGTTTTTGAATCATATTATATACCTGAAACTAATATACCACTGTTAACTATACTTCAATAAAAGAATAACATAATTGATATGACTGTTCCTTGCAAACTAAAACTCATGAAACAAATGATAGGCATGATTATCATGTAAGTATTCAGACTATTCATTTTTTTCCCAAGTAGTAGCTTACTGCTTAAATAACACATTTCTAAGAAGACTTTATATGAGATGTGATTTTTCCCCCCTGTTTTGGAAAGAAAAGGATTAGAGGATTATGTTATACATAAAGTTTATGAGACTATGCATTGTTATTTTACAAAATAATTCAGATTATAGAATGTACAGAATGTATGTATAGAATCCCATATTGGGAGGCCTGGGTGGCTCAGTGAGTTGAACATCTGCCTTCTGCTCAGTTCCCAGGATCAAGCCCCACATCGGACTCCCATCTCAGTGGGGTGCCTGTTTCTCCTTCTGCTGCTCCTCCTGCTTATTCTTGCTCTCCCTCTCAAACAAATAAAATCTTAAATCCCATATTATACCCATGAGATCAGTGCATTCTGTAAGGCAGGACTCTGCTGGCAGAACTGTAGTCACATTAAAACAAGTATATTCTGGGCTCCCCAAAAAACAAAGAAACAATTATGCAGGGAGAGGCCAGGGTAAATGTGAGAAGACAAAGGTTAATAAAACCTATAGTAGAAGGAACCATAGCCATCATCTGATAAAAGAACCATAAAATTAAATGTTTTTGGTGTTGAATGGGTTATGTCAGCGAGTGAAATGAGACCGTGAGAGACAGTGTTGTACTAATGGGGACAGCTGCAACTCACCTCCAGCTTATTGACACCTTCTTGTAAATGTGGGACCGATGTTGATAAGTTGAAGAAAAGCTGAAAATAAGAATTTTTTTTAGAGTAAACTTTTCTGAAAATGGTATATTATTCTTCAGTTATGGGCAAGACCTAATATATGGATTACTGATTTGAGGTGTCTGATCTAGACCAAGCCCTAGCACTTAAAAAAACTTTTTCATTCTGTTACCATCAAATAAATATTGAGTATTATGGGTTTAGAAACTTTCCTAGCTCTAGTGATACAAAGTGGAGTAGAGCCCAGTTCTGGGGGAGTTAGTCATACAAGTGAGTGTAATCATGTAATATGGGGGCTACTATAAGAGATGTGTGTTTAAGGCAAAGTAAGAGAAGACACATGGGTATAATCCATTGTATTAGGCATTGTGTATTTTCTTACCAGTTTGTTTTTATTGTTAATACTATTTTAAGAAAGCTCTGTGCCAAGCATGAGGCTTGAACTCATGACCCTGTGATCAAGGGTTGCATGCTCTACCATTGACCTAGCCACATCCCCCCTTTCTCACCAGAGTTTTCAGTGTACCTTTGCTGCTATCTAAGCCAGTGATGCAAAATTGTGACAAGTCTACTTTAGAGGCATTCCTAAGTTTCATCAGACATAATTAGTTGTAAATGAAAAATAACTTTTTTTTTAATTTTTCCTGCTGGGACAGGGAAGGTTTTATCTATTGAAAAGTAATATAGGAAAATAACTCTGGAGTACCAGTTTTTACAAACTCTGGTAAAGACTTAATCAAATCACAATAGCTAATACTTATAAAATGCTTTACAATTTAAAAAGCATTTTAAAAAATAACAGTAGTGACATATAGTTTGTAGCTACTCATAACTGGAAAACATCTGGAAATGCTAGTAGCTGAGATAGTGGGTTGTCCCAGTTGAGCTACACAGGAATAAATGTGTCTGATATTGCCTCAAAGGATATAAAAGGGATTTTTTTTTCCTTTCTTAACTGAATGAGAGAGGGGGAAACTGCTTCTCAACTTTTGAGGGAAGAATGAGACCAGAGGGACAACAATGCTCTACCTCATAGGCTTTTTATTCTTTATTGCTTTGATCCATGATGGAAGGTTATTCTAAAAAAAGCCAGATGGAGTCAGGTTATTTTCTTCTTTTCTTCTTTAATTGAAAGAAACTTGACCTAGAATGCTGTATAAATTCAAGGTATACAATACGTTGATTTGATACATTTATATATTGTATGATTGATGTGTAACAATAATAGTACCACTATCTTTTCACATAACTCTTTTTAGTGGTTGAAATAATTAAGGTCTAGTCTCTTAGCAAGTTTGATTACAATATTTTGTGTAATGCCTGTACTGTACATTAGAACTTCAAGTTATTTTCTTGAATTGACATTGGCTTGTGGGGGTTGGGAAGATTGTCAACCAAGAAACAATGTAACACAGAGTAAAGCAGGGAACATTTTACTAGTTTCTTCCAAGAATTTGCAACTTAAGGAATGATGATATTGGGGACAAGGAGTATAAAGCAGCCTTGCAAACACTGGCATTCTCTGGGAATGGGGATCTTCAGGTAGCAGAAGCTTGAGGTACTGTCACAAAGCTTTTTGAATGAAGACATCTGTGGAAAAGGAGGAAAGAAAAGATATGGCAGTTGCCTTAGGGTAACTAGTTGTTAGACCAGCCTATATATGTCAAACACCCTGAGGCACTTCCAGAGATACTAGGAGCCATCAAAGGAGAAATTTTTAGATCACAAATACTCTTCATAAACAAATGAGGTCAAGGGTAGGAAATTGGGCTTGTGGGTTATTTTTTTCTTTTTAAAAATTTTTTTTCAGTGTTCCAAGATTCATTGTTTTATACACCACACCCAGTGCTTCATGCAATACATGCCCTCCTTAATACCACCACCAGGCTTACCCAGCAACCCCCGCTTCTGCCCCAACCCTCCGTTTGTTTCTCAATGTTCACAATCTCTCATGTTCATCTCCCCCTCCGATTTTCCCCAACTCACTTCTTTCCTTCTCCCCATGTCCTCCGTGTTATTCCTTATGCTCCATAAGTAAGCAAAACCATATGATAACTGACTCTCTTCACTTGATTTATTTCACTCAGCATAATCTCTTTCAGTCCCATCTGTGTTGATACAAAATTTGGTTATTCATCCTTTCTAATGGATGATCCATTGTATATATGGAGCATATCTTCTTTATTCATTCACCTGTTGAAGGGCATCTTGGCTCTTTCCTCAGTTTCATTCTTCTATACATAGCTGTTCAATTTCCCCAGCACCATTTATTGAAGAGACTATCTTTTTTCACTGTATATTTTTTCCTGCTTTGTTGAAGGTTAGTTGACTATAGAGTTACCGGTCCATATCTGGGCTCTCTACTCTGTTCCACTGGTCTATGTATCTGTTTTTGTGCCAGTACTACATTATCTTGGTGATCAAAGCTTTGTAGTAAAGCTTGAAATCAGGCAACATTTTGTTTTTCTTTTTCAACATTTCCTTAGCAATTCTGGGTCTCTTCTCATTCCACACAAGTTTTAGGATTATTTGTTTCAGCTCTTTGGAAATTATTATCAACAGTTACATGCCAATAAGTTAAGCAACTTAGAAGAACTGGATGCATTCCTGGAAACCTATAAACTTCCAAAACTAAATCTGGAAGAAATTGGCAACCTGAATAGACCAATATCTAATAATGAGATTGAAGAAGTGATCAAAAACTTCCCAGAAAATAAGAGCTCAGGACCTGACAGATTCCCTGGAGAATTCTACCAAACATTCAAAGAAGAAATAATACCTATTCTCCTGAAGCTGTTTCAAAAAATAGAAACAGAAGGAAAACTTCTGAAATTTTTTCTTAAAAAAAAAAAAAAAGATTTTTTTCCTATTTTTTTCTATTTCTATTTTCTATTTTTTTCTTTTTAAAGATTTTTTTTATTGAGGAATAATTGACAAATTAGCTTGAGGTATGTAACATAATGATGTGGTATTTGCATACACTGCAAAATGACTACCACAATAAATCTAGTTACTGTAGGTCATCATATGAAATTAAAAATTGTTTTACTCAGGATGAGCACTTTAAAAATGTACTCATAGCAACTTTCAAATATGCAATATGTTATTGTTGACTAATATTGTTGACTACAGTCAGCATATTGCACATAACATTATCATGACTTAATTTATAACTGAGAGTCTATACCTCTTGAATCCCTTCACCCATTTTGCCCAACCCTCAACCTACTACTTGAAATGGTTTCAATCTTAGTAAATTTGAGTTTTGTTTTGTGGTCTAACATAATTTATTCTGGAGAAATGTTCCATGGGCACTTGAGAAACATGTGTATTCTGCTTTTAGATGGAATGTTCTGTATATATCTATTAAGTCCATCTATTCTACTGTGTTAAGACAGATAAAAATCCTTATTTTCTGTCTGGATAATCTATCCATTGAGTAAGTAGAGTGTTAAGGTCTTCGATTATTGTACTATTGTCACTTTCTCACTGGAGGTCTATCAATATTTGCTTAATGTATTTATGTGCTTCTATTTTGGGTACATAAATATTTGCAAATGTTTTATCTTTTTGTTGGATCAATGCTTTTACCATTATGTAATACCTGTCTTTGTCTTTCAAAAGAGCACTTAAAGTCTATTTTGCTTGATATAAATGTAACTTTATTTAGTATCTTTATTTATAATAAATAATAAAGTAAACAAATTTACTTTATTTAGTAACTTTATTCAGCTTTTAGTTTCCATTTGCACAAAACCTCTTTTCTATCCCTTTACTTCTTGTCTGTGTCTATCTTTATAGATCCTCTTGAATATAACATATATAACGGGTCTTTTGTTGTTTGTTTGTTTGTTTAATCCATTCATCTAGTCTGCCTTTTGGAGAATTTAGTCCATGTACACTTAAAGTAGTTACTGATATTATGTACTCATTGCCATGTTAATTGTTTTCTGGCTGTTTTGTAGTCCTTTAGTTTTCTTGCTCTCTTCCCTTGTGGTTTACTTTATTGTTATGCTTAAACTCCATTCTTATTATCTTGTGTGTTTGCTAAAGGTTTTTACTGGTGAAAATGTTTTTTACTTACATATGTTTTCTTATCACTAATTAGTGACTTTTCTTTTAGTAGCAATGTGCTTCTTTAGCTTTGCTTGTTTGTAAACTCTGTTCTCTCCGATTTTGAATGATAAACTCAATGGGTAGAATATTCTTGGTTAGAAGTTTTTTCCTTGTAGCACTTGGACTTTATCATGCTGCTCCCTTTGACCTCCAAAATGAATCTGCTGAAAGCCTTATGGCTTTCTCTTGTATGTCACAAGTTATTTTTCTCTTGCATTTGAGATGGTTTCTTTAACTTTTCATACTTTAATTATAATGTGCCTTGATGTGGCTCTCTTTGGGATCATCTTATTTAGAGCTCTGGGCTACCTGTATCTGGTTATTGATTTCCTTCCCAGGATAGGGAAGTTTTCAGCCATACTTTCTTCAGGAAATATTTCTGCATCTTCTCTCTCTCATCCTTCTGGGGACCCATTCTCTCTTTCTTCTGGGATCCCTATAATGTGAATTTTGTTGAATTTGCTTTTTTTTTT